>NC_081556.1:42981071-43281071 GCF_963082655.1 Stomoxys calcitrans | reverse complement strand
TTCTCCTACAAATTTAACAAAAATGTCAAATTTTTTCCAATTATTTTATGTTTGCTATGTGGGAAGACTTACCCTGAAATTTGTATTAAATTCGTGTTCGAGAGCTCGCGATGAACCATGCTGAGCAAATTCCTGCATAGCCGTAGAGGCCAATTCACCAGCATCCCAAAATCGATAATCCGAGGTGTGTGCAGCACCCAAAATGTCACTGAATCTGGTAAGCCATCCCTTGGCGGGAAAATCTTTGGGATGCAGATTGCGTGACCAGACTCCCTCAAAAGTAATCTGTGTTTAAGATTTAGCATTAGACTCTTATTTTTACTTCTTATGGGCCATGCCATACCTCATAGCGTGCCTCATCACAGGCACAACATTCCTTGCTCTCCTCATCTCTTTTCTGGCTCTCCAAATCGTCCACTGACTCTTTGCAAATACGCTTCGTTAGCGATCCATCGTCCATAAACCAAACATCACGATGTTGCACGACAGTGGCCCGTATGAGAACGCAGCCGAATTCCATATCGGTTGGTGCAGTCCAGGCCATATCTAAGCGAGTCTTGGGATTTGTGTTTGTTGTCTCGATCATGTTGCTGCAGTCGGTGCTGAAACGACTCTCCACGGGGTCGCTAACCTCTAGATGGCCCAAATCGCCAACGAAGTCGCCGTTATCGTTCTCCAGTGCCAATTTGGCACTTATGAAACGCCGGCCATTGTAAGCTTGCAAAGAAACTAAAGGAAAGTTCTATTTGCGTTAATTTCCAAGCACACAGAGTATGAATGAGCGAACGAGCCCATTCCTAGAAAATCAACAAACAAACAAAATGTTGTTTACGCTACGTACAGCGAGAATCAAAGAATCAAGAAACGTTTGTTGCAGGCCACAGTAGGGCGAACGGCAACAGCATGAAGGCAGAAGAAGGGGAGTCATGCCGATAAGGGGGGTGGGTGGCCTAATACCAAAGAGTGGGGTTTCTATGATACCGCCTTTGGTCTCCACTACACACGCCACCACCTTGTTGCCTTGGTGGAACAGACGATGATTGGCACCTTTTGTTTTTTTTTATATATTCATCCAATGGGATGGAAATTTTCGTCAGCGGTATGGGGTTTGTCGTGGTGGTGGCGTGTGAGGTTTTGCGGAAATGGCTTAGGTTGGCTGCACATGTCCAATGAATGGTTGACAGGGTTGGCCATAGTTAGTGTTCAACGTATGGTACGGCACATGCGTGTACTCAGGCGTAAGTCAGGGTTGGTACTAGGGTCATGGAAGCAGCGACATGTCGCTTCGGCATGTTACACGTTGTTCTGAATCAGGCCTTTAGAACCGAAATTTTCCAATGATAATCATCCGCATACCATTGGACGATACAACACGTATCGAAATCATGCGCTGACGAGTTCTTCTACACCGGGACAAATTACATTGCATTTGTATGTCATTTATATTCGCAGCGACATGTTTGCTCATGGAACCCAGGACTAATGATTTGATAGGTATTTTCCTACAACGCGTAGCGCATTTGGCGTTATTAATTTTCCATTACGTTTAATGGAAGTGGGTGTTTGACTTTAGATATGTATGGAATCCGTCAGAGATGACAATCTGTCCGATAAGTCGTTGGTCCGTTTATTTAAATGGGGAGGCATCAGAGTTGATTCCGAATGGGCATTCACAATAGTTAATACCGGCCCTGTCTTTGAGAAGAGGGCCGCAAAGGAAATTTGTTTATTTTGGAGAAAGAATGAAAATGCGGCATAAAGAAAGTTAGAGGAAAATGGTCGATCTTGGAAAATTGGCATTTGGCGGGAGGAAAATGGGCCTATATAAGCTGGCCAGGGTGAGAGAGAGAAGCCATTAACCAAGGAGACGTAATAGTGCGAACTTAGTTCTGTGAATTTAAGAAAAAAGTCGGTGTATTTAATTGAAATATATCTGTGTTGTCAGTGTCAGTAAAGGCAAATAGAATATTGAACATCATTAACAACTTTATTTTGATCGTGTTTTGCTGTAAATACATTTAAATGTGAGTGGCGATGTCATGTAAAATCTGAAGTAGACTGGTGATTTTTGTTATTTCTTCTGTGTAATAGAAATTGATTCCTGTAGTGGCGATAAGCACTGGCCAACCTACGCATAAGGGGGCCAGTGCGAAATTTTTATTGGTGGAAAAGTTCTCCAGTGAGCCCCAATTTTCCGAGCTCACTGTGCCTGATTGCTGGCGGCTGCGAAATTTCTCAGCTTGAGAGGGTTGTGCTGTGTAAGCTTCGAGCTGAAGAGGCCTGACCCAGGTGCTGCAGCCGTGTGATTTTGTCTGCGATCATCCATATATAAACAGCCCTGAAACAAGAAATAAAAGGCAATCTGTAATCAATGTGTTAACGGAATCAAGGTAAAAGCTGTGTCTTACCAATTTATGTCTGTGTCCTATATCTGTGAAGTCCCCATAAGCGAGATTTTAATATTGTCTGGCAGCCGTCCAAAAACCTAAAAGAGAGGTAACAAAAAAAAAAAAAAATAAAAAAATTCGATTAGTTTTCATCATAAAACAAACAAATAATTGATATCTAGTGTTAAATATGTATGGGAAATAGCGTAACGATAAAAAAAAAAGAAGTGTGAAGAGAATAATACTTGGATTTGCGTATAATAAGGCTTAAGGTAGCCAGGAGGATTACCAAATTCCCGGTCTTTTGGTTGTAATTTGATTCTGCAGCAAACTAAGGGCAGAAAAGGTCTTTTAAGAGAGCTCTTTTAGGAGATAGGTCAAGTTGTTAATTCGCGCCAATTGGGCAGCGTCTTAGGCCAAGGGATAAAGGTTATCGTTTTTGTCTCGCCTTATAATGAGTGAGCCGAAAAGTTTCTAATTAACCAGTATTGTTCTTTATTTTTTTTTGTGTTGAGTATTTAGTATTGTAAGTGAAAGTTAAACAAAAAAAAAAAAAAAAAAAAAGGAATATTAAATTTAAAATCTTTAATTTTCAAACCCATAAAAATCTTAATAAATTTTGATATGTCTTAGTTTATAGTAGAAAAAGTTATGTGTTGGTAAATTTATAAATTCGGGGGGGGCGGAGTAATGTGGTAAGTGTGTGATTTCGTAGGTGTGGTGTACGGGGTCCAACATAATCTAATGTGCCGGACTTTTTGGACCATGGTTGGGTGGGCTAGCGTGAGATCCTTCCACCAAGATCTCTGTGTTGATGTTTTCCCTTGTGTGTAATTATGAGTCAGTAAAGTTTGTGAATAAAACAGTGCCCCCTCATTTTCGATGTTTGTGTGCAGGGTTTGATTTGGCGGGTTGAGGCCCCTAGCCCTGATTGTCTCTCCACAGCTAACCGGCAGCCATTTCGAACGCCGACTAAGCGCACACATAACAGAGATGGCGCCCAAACTGAAAGTAAGAATGTACCTGATGCGCATTGTAAAATGGCGATTATTCTGACGCCTTTGAACACTGTGATAGCGGGTTAAGGGAATCTGTGCAATGAGATCGACGCACATAGCAATAGAATACTAAATAGATAAGAAATAGACCAAAAGGAAATAGTTTAGAATCTTTAACAGTCTGTGATTTTGTATTGCATCCAACCTTGCCTAAGGCAAGTGATTTTGAAGTGCAATATTTTGTTTCAATAGGTTAAAGAGAATATTTTCTCCAATTTTCAACTACGGGACGTGCAATAGCTCGTTGATTAGATACTTGACAACGATTGTATTGTACGCGTCCAGTTTTTTTTTGATGTATAGTTTTAGAGTCAATAGATTATTTATCAATATAGACAAAAGATAACTTCAAGTTAGGGAAAGTGCAATAACCGTTTCGTGGGACTTACACGAAAGTCAGTTGTATTGCGAGTACCGTAAGCCAGGAGCTTTTGTTTTGTTTCCCGTAGGAAAAAATAAATGTCATGGACAGTGAAGTTATGTTTGTGTTGGTTTTATGTCATCGTTAGCTTGTTATACAAATGTCTAGGAAAACATCGATGCACCTCAATAGAGGGCGCTGTAATTTATAACCGAATTCAGAAAATTAAACCACATAAGAAATCCACACTGCTTCTGAAAATACAATGCCCCCATATTTTAATGTTTTGATTGTCAAATAAAATTAAAATTGCTGTATCTTTTATTAACAAATGGTAGTTTATGTCTTATGTATTAGTAATTTAATTCATGTTCGTGATTAATTAATATTTGTTCTGTAAAACATTTTTGTGAATATTTATTAACTTTTAAGTAATAACAAATATTGGGAAAAAATTAACTCGTCAGTCTACGAGTTTCATTATTGATCGGTAATTGGAGTCATGAGCTATAACACACGCTCTAAGAAGAAATATAAGAGAGTGAGAAACGAATCATTCGACTTTAATAGGTCCATTTATAACACCAGAACAAGAAAGCAAAGGCGATTAGCCTTCGAAGACGAAATGGCAGAAGACAATACTAATATGAATGGGTTTCAGTTCATCAACCTAGCCAATTCCATAATAAGAAGGGAACCAGATAACGCGAATGTGGCGGGCCCGTCCACGAACAATAATGGAGCTCCATCCACAAGTAATAATGGAGGGTCTAATAATGACGCGGACGAAGGTTTTCCGCCAGGTGTTCGGGATTTGGTTCTAGATGAGACTGGGCGAATTCAGAGATCACTTGAGGAAAACGTCAAAGACGTGGTAAGAAATGAAATGGCAGATGTTCGCAAGATGATAGATTCTCTGACGAAAGGGCTGAACGAATTGTCCCAGGTTGTCCGCAAACAAGTATCGGCACCCTCGATACAGAATATACCCGTGTCCAATAACCAGACAACTCAGCAGGTTGGCATGGGAGTTCCAAATAATTCTAGGCGTTCTTCGTCGAATATCGATCCTTACCCGATTATACAGTTTGGGAACTCAAATCAAACATCCTCTTCAGACAATTGCCAAGCTTCGTATTCTATGATTAGAAATGAGCCACTCAGAATAAGAGTTGATAAATTGGGTCTCAATTTCAGCGGTGATCCCAGAGATCTTAGGGTGAATGATTTTATTTACAGATTGGAGCAGATGAGAACCCAGTATGACATACCATGGGCTGAAGTATTGAGAGATTTCTCATTTTTAGTTTCTGGGCAAGCCAGAGAATGGTATTGGCTCCATAGGCAGAATAACATGAATACCGATTGGGACGGTTTGAAACACGCGTTGCTTAGCCAATATCAAACACCCCAGTCGAAGTTCGACATATTAAGGGACTTGCTTGAGAGGAAACAGAGGCACAATGAGGCAGTAAATGTTTACTTTCACGAAATGGGACTATTGCGCTCGCGCTTAATGCAACCCATATACGAGTACGAGATGATTAAGATCTTGAAAAGTAACATCAGGGAGGATATCAAGCGTCATGTGTATCAAATGACGATATCCTCCGTGGAACAATTACGTATCGAATGCATTGAGGCCGAGCGAAATTTTCCACGACGAGAAAATAGACCCATGCCGGTGCCACAACGACCCTTAAGGCAGGTTAATGAGATTTGTGACCAGGGATTTGATCGGCCCGAAGGAGACACTCCCATTGAGTTAGAAGAGAATGTGTCGGCTCTTTGTTTCCCACAGCAGAAGACCCGTGTCACATGCTGGAACTGTCGGGAGGCAGGCCATTTATTCATGGATTGCCCAGCGGACTTTAGAAAATTATTTTGCTATAAGTGTGGAAAACCCGACACTGTGACTCCCAGATGCCCCGTTTGCCAACTGGGAAACCAGAGGAAGGGCGTGGGGAGTACAGGGGAACCACGTCCGCACGAGAACCCCAGAGAACAAAAGAATTAGATAATAAAGTCGTAGAGATTGTAAACAATAATGAAGATCGTAGAGTTAAGGATAGTATTAAGGTTAATTTACAAAATTTTACACCCGAAGAGAGGCATTATGTCCCACTGGAGCAGCGTACACAGAACTATGAGCGAGTAAGAGAAAGAATATTTAATTCTGAGACTCGAGCAGTACCCGAGAAGATTGCCAAATTACGGGAAAAGTCCAAAGAGTGGCGGCAACAAAGGAGATTCCTAATAGATTCAATAACTAAAGCTATGAAAGCCCCAAGTGATCCTAGAGTTTTCGCGGAAGTTTGTATTGAGGGAAAAATGGTTAAAGGTCTATTAGATACTGGTGCCACGGTTAGCATTTTGGGTAAAAACTGCAGGGAAATCGTCGAGGAACTAGATATTCCAATTATACCTCTCTCGAGCAGGGTTACCGCGGCTGGTGGAAAACACTACCGAGTTTTGGGGAAAATAAAAGTCTCAGTTAGATACCAAGAGAATACAAAAGAGATGCATTTGTGTCTATGCCCCGACTTGGAGCAAAATTTATACCTGGGTATTGATTTTTGGCGTCTGTTCCAATTAGCTCCCGATATAATGGGTATTTCGGAAATAAACATTGAGAAAATCACCGAAGAAATTACTAGCGCTGATGCGAAATATAAATTGAACCCTCATGAATTATCACCTGAACAATCCACCCGTTTAAATGAGGTTATAGAGGCGTTCAGTACGTACGAGAAGAATGGTTTAGGGTGCACAACGTTAGAAAAACACACCATCAAGTTGATTGAAGGCGCAGAGCCCGTCAAAGATCGCCACTACCCGATGTCTCCAGCAGTACAAGCGATAACTTACCAGGAGGTCGATAATATGCTTGCTCTAAACGTGATTGAAGAGAGCGAAAGCCCCTGGAGCAACCGAACCACCGTTGTACGAAAGCCCGGCAAAAACCGCTTTTGCCTTGATGCCCGAAAACTTAACAAGCTGACAGTAAAAGACGCGTACCCACTGCAAAATATAGATGGTATTTTAAGCCGTATTGACGCGACCCACTATATAAGCAGTGTGGACCTCAAATATGCCTTCTGGCAAATACAGCTCGATGAAGATAGCAAGCCATATACTGCCTTTACGGTCCCCGGTCGTCCATTGTACCAGTTCCGTGTGATGCCGTTTGGCTTGTGCAATGCCGCACAAAGATTATGCCGTCTGATGGACAAAGTCATTCCTCAGCGATTGAAAGGGAATGTCTTCGTGTACTTGGACGACTTGCTGATCATCTCAGGCAACTTCGACGAGCATCTGAGGCTCCTAAGAGAGGTAGCTGGATGTCTACAGAAAGCTGGGTTGACAATCGGCTTAAAAAAGTCACAGTTTTGTTTTCGGCAACTAAAATATTTGGGCTTCATAATAGGGGAAGGTGTTTTGCGAACCGATCCGGAGAAAATCGAGGCAATTCGAAAAATTAAAGTACCCAAAAGTGCCAGAGAGGTAAGAAGTTTCCTTGGTACAGCTGGCTGGTACCGAAGATTCATAAAGGACTTCGCAACCATCTCGGCCCCCCTAACAGATGTGCTAAAGAAATCTGTAAAGTTTACCATCAATGAGAAAGCCAAAGAGGCATTTGAAAATCTGAAAAAGGCTCTTACCTCTGCCCCGGTTTTGCGCCATGCCGATTTTGCAAACCAATTTTATATACAATGTGATGCTTCGGAGTATGGAATTGGTGCGGTACTGTTCCAATTGAACAGCCAAGGGGATGAACACCCGATTGCGTTTTATTCGCAAAAACTCAATCAGTGCCAAAAGAACTACAGTGTCACCGAAAAAGAATGCCTGGCAGCAGTTATGGCAATAAAAAAATTCCGGCCCTATGTTGAACTTATGGAGTTTACCGTAATCACGGATCATGCGAGTTTGCAGTGGCTAATGAACCTAAAAGACCTTAGTGGCCGTTTAGCTCGTTGGTCATTGCAACTCCAAGGGTACAATTTCAATATTGAACACCGTAAAGGTAAGGACAACATAGTGGCCGATATGCTTTCTCGTTTGCCAACCGCTGACGAGATAGAAATGGACCAGGTATTCGATTTCGAGAGGCTAGAGTTCGAGAGTGATGAATACAAGGCACTGAGAGAAGAGATTGAGAGGCACAAGGAACAGCTACCAGATCTACGCATCATCGACAACATGATTTTAAAAAAGGGGCATAGCTCAAATGATGATTTTTGTCAAGAATTTCAATGGAAATTATGGGTACCTGAATCACTTACCCAAAGATTAATCGAAGAAGCACATGACAAAACTACTTCCGCGCATGGTGGCATAGCCAAAACTCTTTATCGATTAAAGGAGAAATATTATTGGCCCCAGATGGCAAAACAAGTTCGCCAGTACGTCTCGAACTGCACTGTATGTAAAGAAACTAAATCTGTGAACGAACACACACTGCCTACAATCGGAAATGAAGTCATAACCGAACGCCCGTTTCAAAAACTCTACATTGATTTCCTAGGTAAATACCCAAGATCTAAAAGCGGCAACGCTTTCATATTTATCGTTGTAGATCATTTTAGTAAATTTACCTTTTTGAAAGCGATGCGGGAGGCGACGGCTTCCAATGTAGTAAAGTTTCTGGTAGAAGATATTTTCCGAAAGTTTGGTGTACCGGAGACAGTACACAGCGACAATGGGGCGCAATTCATTTCAAAGGCATTCAAGGATATGATCGACACATATGGAATAAACCATATGCAAACCGCTCCATATGCTCCTCAATCTAACGCGTCTGAACGCGTAAATCAATCGGTCCTCGCTGCCATAAGAGCGTACCTGGAAAAAGATCATCGGGAGTGGGATCTCTATCTAACAGAGATCGAATGTGCCCTAAGAACATCGGTGCATAGTGCTACTGGAGTAACTCCATTCTTCGCTTTGTTCGGGTTTAATATGTACACCCATGGCTCCGATTATAAACTGGCCAAAAAGTTGCTCTCAATGACTGATCATGAGATATCACAAACGAATCGAAAGGACAAAATGGAAATTATTCGCGAAAAGATAAAGGCAAATATGCATCAAGCCTATGAACAAAGTGCAAAAAGATACAATGCAAGAGCGCGAGTAATCAGCTTTACACCTGGCCAGGAAGTATACAAGAGAAACAATGTCCTGAGTGATTTTGGAAAAAACTTTAATGCGAAATTCGCTCGAAAGTTTATAAAATGTCGCATTGTCAAACCCATAGGAAACAACATGTATTCTCTTGAAGACTTAAATGGGAAACCCATTGGGGTATGCCATGTAAAAGATTTGAAAAGATAGAGTTCACGAGTAAACGAAATTAATTTCCCCCTTAACAACAGGTATACTCTCACACAAGATCGTGTCTTTCTTCCTAAAAACGGGTTTCCTAAATTTTTTTTTGGTGTTTAAGATCATACCTTATATGATGCCGAAAGTTACTACTTCAATTAGGGGTTGATTTCGCACCAGTCCAACTGGACAGGGACAGATAAATGATATATAGGTAGCCACTACAACGACGTTGGATCTCTCTAGATTCGGTAAGACGTCGTGGGACACTTCATTTATAGGTCAACTATAGATCACCATCCCACCTCAATTGTGTTGCCATTAGGCAAAGGTATATAGAACTTTCATGTCTGAGTCGAATTGTATATATTTTTTACGATTTTTCTTATTGGCTGATGCTTGAGAACGCTGATATTGAATGGAACTGGGGAAAATTTCCCAGTTTGATTTAATTTTTTTTGTTCATGCTATTTGATCTCATGGAACTCAATTATAGTTGCTCTGCCATGTCAACGGCGCATGCAACAGTTTTTTATGCCAATAACATTGTCGCAACAGGTTTCACGATATCATTTCAATAAAATTCTACCCCTTCAAACAACTTTTCCGATCCGATCAATTTTACCAATATTTATCAAGTTTACATATCATTTCTGGCTTGTGCCAGTCAAAAATTTCCCCGAGATTTTATTTTGGCTTAACGTAACGCATGCCACGTTCGCCAAAATACGGTAGTTAATCTGGATAACACAAAACCTATCAGTCAGTTTTATATGTAAGCCCGGTAATGGGAAAGTATTATTTTTTGAACAGTTGGAACTTTAGTATTTGGAATTCATGTGAACGAATGCTATACCTACATGCAAGTATTTACCACTCTGCTGTGATGCAACGTGGAGGAACATGATTTCTTTTATTTCCAACGATCCATCTAATATACATACTTTGTGGGGTGTCAGTATACCACCTTTGCCTTATTTCGTTAATACCGTTAATTGCACCAGATGCTGGCATTGTCGGACCGGGCAGACACACACACGATGTTACACACTTCTACGCAACTATAACTATGCGAGTTTTTTTTTTTACCTGCAGCCTGACGTCCAATTGTTGAAGTATTTGTACGGGCATCCTGATGACTAGGAATCATGACCAACGGATAGGACCTGGTTGCACATATACAGTTTTTGTCGTGTTCGTGGATATAATTCACGAGAAGCTACCCGTCGTTATACATTATGACGAACTTCGCAGCCACATCAATCAGATGGTCTATCACGGCGATAGGAAGGCTAGCCGGTACGTTCAAGGAGATTATTACCTGTGTTTTTCTTGTAATATCCAACGTCGGCAATGACCTAATTAAATAGACGAATGCAATTTCTCTCAATTGATGTCGGCCATGGCGTTTTGGCAGCCCCGCAGCAAGAAAATGTGAAAATAAATAAGTAAACAACGACACCAAATAGATAAACCAACGGTGCAGATGATCAGTTTAAGTCACATTTGCTTCCCTCTTCAATGCTTCTTCAAATCAAGTAATTGTTTTTTTTACACTAAAAGAGCTTGCCTACTAGATGTATATTTATATTTGTTGCCGTCCGTATAATGGAAATAGACACGTCTGGCGATGATCAATGGCCTGTGATTCCCTTTTTCTTCATTTATCACCCGCTAGTTTTTATTTTGTCTTTGTGTTAAAAATTTTCCACACTATCAACGATCTTCAAGATTATGCTGCGGTGTTGTTTTGGTTGCACATGCATAACCCGGGCTGGACGTGGATTTGTCTCCATTTGTTTTTTTTTACATCAGACACTGTTGATTTGTGGGGATTTTGACCATATTGAAGTCTGCAAACACCAACACATTTGTGACTGACAGACAAACAATTTGAACCAAAAAGGGAAAGAGACAAATAATTTCATTTTTAGTTTCACCGCGTATTTACTGATAAAACAGAGCAACTACAGAAAGTGGTGGCAAAAGATCCCATTTGTAGCGACTGGTATTAGCAATTGCCATTGAAAGTAGCTTCCGTAATGCAATTTTTTGTCAACTGGCAACGCGGTTGAACTAAGGGCGCTAGCCATAAATGTTCCATAAGATTTATATGGCAACAACAATATCAAACAAATTTCATATTATACCACCTTTGCTATTTTTTTATTCGATTATTGGTCTGTTTGGCCGAAGCAGTTCCACATACACACACTCGCACTTGCATGCGTTTATACATATCCTTTTTATGGCCAGCTGGGCATTTCATGACACTTCCTGCGCTTTAATATTATTATCCCCTAATGACGAGTCTTTAACATCACAAATATCCTACGAAAGCAGTGGATTCATTTGCATACTCCTGAATACATTCATGTCTGATTCGATTCGGAATGGTTTGGGATGGATAAGGAGAATAGACCACATGATATATTGCATGTTCGGGATATTATTATTTTGATATTTGCACGATTTACAAAGGGGTAAACACACATACACTTAGATGTACTACAGGACGTTTACATTACACCAAGGCCACATTGGCGGTTACCTGCGTCGTGGACAGCCATTCCTTTGAGGCAGCCGTGTGATGCGACAGGCTCGCATGGGCGATATGTGCCTGGATATATATGTACGGGGACATGATCAGGTGGACTACAAAGACACGGCGACGTCAAGGCATTTATACCTTTATTGCATACCTGTGAAGTAAGGAGAGACAATTACACTCTTATTCGTGATGAGGTATCAATATACTTACCTTTTTCCCTTCCTCCATATGCGGCGTAGAGCCCGGCATGAGACAAGTCAGGGTGTGGGAGTTCCCCACGTTGCTCGATGGATTGCCCTGCACGTCGATTTCGGCATCGATGCCTCGCCGGACTCGACGTTTTGTTGCAGGCCACAGTAGGGCGAACGGCAACAGCATGAAGGCAGAAGAAGGGGAGTCATGCCGATAAGGGGGGTGGGTGGCCTAATACCAAAGAGTGGGGTTTCTATGATACCGCCTTTGGTCTCCACTACACACGCCACCACCTTGTTGCCTTGGTGGAACAGACGATGATTGGCACCTTTTGTTTTTTTTTATATATTCATCCAATGGGATGGAAATTTTCGTCAGCGGTATGGGGTTTGTCGTGGTGGTGGCGTGTGAGGTTTTGCGGAAATGGCTTAGGTTGGCTGCACATGTCCAATGAATGGTTGACAGGGTTGGCCATAGTTAGTGTTCAACGTATGGTACGGCACATGCGTGTACTCAGGCGTAAGTCAGGGTTGGTACTAGGGTCATGGAAGCAGCGACATGTCGCTTCGGCATGTTACACGTTGTTCTGAATCAGGCCTTTAGAACCGAAATTTTCCAATGATAATCATCCGCATACCATTGGACGATACAACACGTATCGAAATCATGCGCTGACGAGTTCTTCTACACCGGGACAAATTACATTGCATTTGTATGTCATTTATATTCGCAGCGACATGTTTGCTCATGGAACCCAGGACTAATGATTTGATAGGTATTTTCCTACAACGCGTAGCGCATTTGGCGTTATTAATTTTCCATTACGTTTAATGGAAGTGGGTGTTTGACTTTAGATATGTATGGAATCCGTCAGAGATGACAATCTGTCCGATAAGTCGTTGGTCCGTTTATTTAAATGGGGAGGCATCAGAGTTGATTCCGAATGGGCATTCACAATAGTTAATACCGGCCCTGTCTTTGAGAAGAGGGCCGCAAAGGAAATTTGTTTATTTTGGAGAAAGAATGAAAATGCGGCATAAAGAAAGTTAGAGGAAAATGGTCGATCTTGGAAAATTGGCATTTGGCGGGAGGAAAATGGGCCTATATAAGCTGGCCAGGGTGAGAGAGAGAAGCCATTAACCAAGGAGACGTAATAGTGCGAACTTAGTTCTGTGAATTTAAGAAAAAAGTCGGTGTATTTAATTGAAATATATCTGTGTTGTCAGTGTCAGTAAAGGCAAATAGAATATTGAACATCATTAACAACTTTATTTTGATCGTGTTTTGCTGTAAATACATTTAAATGTGAGTGGCGATGTCATGTAAAATCTGAAGTAGACTGGTGATTTTTGTTATTTCTTCTGTGTAATAGAAATTGATTCCTGTAGTGGCGATAAGCACTGGCCAACCTACGCATAAGGGGGCCAGTGCGAAATTTTTATTGGTGGAAAAGTTCTCCAGTGAGCCCCAATTTTCCGAGCTCACTGTGCCTGATTGCTGGCGGCTGCGAAATTTCTCAGCTTGAGAGGGTTGTGCTGTGTAAGCTTCGAGCTGAAGAGGCCTGACCCAGGTGCTGCAGCCGTGTGATTTTGTCTGCGATCATCCATATATAAACAGCCCTGAAACAAGAAATAAAAGGCAATCTGTAATCAATGTGTTAACGGAATCAAGGTAAAAGCTGTGTCTTACCAATTTATGTCTGTGTCCTATATCTGTGAAGTCCCCATAAGCGAGATTTTAATATTGTCTGGCAGCCGTCCAAAAACCTAAAAGAGAGGTAACAAAAAAAAAAAAAAATAAAAAAATTCGATTAGTTTTCATCATAAAACAAACAAATAATTGATATCTAGTGTTAAATATGTATGGGAAATAGCGTAACGATAAAAAAAAAAGAAGTGTGAAGAGAATAATACTTGGATTTGCGTATAATAAGGCTTAAGGTAGCCAGGAGGATTACCAAATTCCCGGTCTTTTGGTTGTAATTTGATTCTGCAGCAAACTAAGGGCAGAAAAGGTCTTTTAAGAGAGCTCTTTTAGGAGATAGGTCAAGTTGTTAATTCGCGCCAATTGGGCAGCGTCTTAGGCCAAGGGATAAAGGTTATCGTTTTTGTCTCGCCTTATAATGAGTGAGCCGAAAAGTTTCTAATTAACCAGTATTGTTCTTTATTTTTTTTTGTGTTGAGTATTTAGTATTGTAAGTGAAAGTTAAACAAAAAAAAAAAAAAAAAAAAAGGAATATTAAATTTAAAATCTTTAATTTTCAAACCCATAAAAATCTTAATAAATTTTGATATGTCTTAGTTTATAGTAGAAAAAGTTATGTGTTGGTAAATTTATAAATTCGGGGGGGCGGAGTAATGTGGTAAGTGTGTGATTTCGTAGGTGTGGTGTACGGGGTCCAACATAATCTAATGTGCCGGACTTTTTGGACCATGGTTGGGTGGGCTAGCGTGAGATCCTTCCACCAAGATCTCTGTGTTGATGTTTTCCCTTGTGTGTAATTATGAGTCAGTAAAGTTTGTGAATAAAACAGTGCCCCCTCATTTTCGATGTTTGTGTGCAGGGTTTGATTTGGCGGGTTGAGGCCCCTAGCCCTGATTGTCTCTCCACAGCTAACCGGCAGCCATTTCGAACGCCGACTAAGCGCACACATAACACGTTATCGCGCTATGGCGCCGCAATAACAACCTTCGAAAAATTAAAAAGTTTTTAATTTTTTTTTTTTTTTTGAAATGGACGGACTCACATATAAACACTCAGGCCCCCAGCAACAACAAATGCGTATTAAAAACAAGCGGGACAAGCTCATACGCAGCAAAATGCCCTTTCAAATGAAATTCAAAATCCAAAGTTTAAGTTCAAGGTTAGTGGGTTAAGACCCTTGCCGACACACACTCACACACACCCATCCGCACTTTTCAAAACATTTCCACCGCACTCACTAATGCCGGCTGGACGTCAAAAACACCCCAACACTGCGGTGCCAGACATCAAGGCGTCATTTTCTCATATCGCTAATGCCTGACACTGACGCTGGCCTGGTATACACTGCCTCTTGCCTACTTACCATTATAGGTTTGACCCAAAAGATAGGTCTGGGCATTGCCCGTTATCGCTATGGCAAAATTATCGTCCACCGGTGCCTTGGGTGTCAAGGTATTCTTTGGATATCGGCTGCATTGTAACGACAAGACATTTCCTGGTACAGCCCCTAAGGCAATCCACAAGAAAAATATCGTCCACTTTTGCATGGCGATAGTGGTGATTGAGTGTTGAAGTTTTTCTAAGCGTTTTGTGTGTTCACAGTTCTAGAGTTTGTTTTATACTAAAGCCACGAAACTAACGAGATCTCGATTTAATATGTGGTTCTAGCTGGTTTTCTCTCGCCGCTCGACTTAATCAACAGCTGAAGAGAGTCTCTTGCTTTGGGAGAAATTGCAAACAAAACACTTTCCTTATCGCTTCCAAGACATTGGCAATTCAAGGTTATGAGGAAACCCCGAGGTAAATGGACTTCCGTAATACCCTACAAGAGAGAATGCATACCAAAGGATGTATAAAAGAAAAACAAGTAAAAAGGCTTTAAGTTCGTCCAGGCCGCACTTTGGATACCCACCATCTCGGGAATATATGTTAACTACCTTTCGTCATAATCCGGTGAAAAATGCATTTATGCCCCCATAGCAGCTTTATCGAAATATGGTACGATTTGGACCAAATTTCATTCGGTGATTGAGAGGTCTAATAAGTACAAGTCATTGTTCAATTTTGTAGCACAAAATATTGGTCTTTTTGGTAGCCATATCCAAAATATAGACCTATCTGAACCATATACGACACGGATGTCGAAAAGCCTAATATAAGACACTGTTCCAAATGTCGGCGAAATCGGATTATATATGCGCCTTTTATGGGCCCAAAATCTTAAATCGAGAGATCGGTCTATATGGTAGCTATATCCAAATCTGGGCCGATCTGGGCCAAATTACAGAAAGTTGACGAAGAGCTTAACACAACTCAATGTCCCAAATTTCGGCGACATCGGACAATAAATGCGCCTTGTAAGGGCCCAAAACCTTAAATCGAGAAATCGGTCTATATGGCAGCTATATCTAAATCTGGACCGATCGGAGCCAAATTGAAGAAGGATTTCGAAGGGACTAATATAACTCACTGTTCCAAATTTCGGCGAGATCGGATAATAAATGCGCCTTTTATGGTTCCAAAACTTTAAATCGAGGGATCGGTCTATATGACAGCTATGTCCAAATCTGGACCGATCTGGCTCAAATTGAAGAAGAATGTCGAAGGGCTTAACACATCTCATTGTCCCAAATTTCGGCGACATCGGACTTTAAATGCGCCTTTTAGGTGCTTAAGACCCCAAATCGGCTGATCGGTCTATATGGCAGCTATATCTAAATCTGGATCGATCTGGGCCAACTTGATAAAAGATGTCGAGTGGCCTAACATAACTCACTGTTCCAAATTTTGGCAAAATCGGATAATAAATGCGCTTTTTATGGGTCCAAGACCATAAATCGAGAGATCGGTCTATTTGGCAGCTATATCCGAATCTGGACCGATCGGAGCAAAATTAAAAAAAGTATATCGAAGGGCTTAACACAACTCCCCCTAACACAAGTCACGGTCCCAAATTTCAGCAAAATCTGATAATAAATGTGGTTTTTATAGGCCTAAGACCCTAAATCAGCGGATCGGTCTATATGGGGGCAATATGAAGATATATTCCGATAAAGACCATCTTCGAACTTAATCTGCTTATGGACAAAAAAAGAATATGTGCAAAGTTTTAGCTCAATATCTCTATTTTTAAGGACTGAAGCGTGATTTCAACTGAGATTTTTAAGTCTGATAAAGAATATATATACTTTATAGGGTCGGAAATGGATATTCCGATGAGTTGCAAACGGAATGACAAAATGAATATACCCCCATCGTATGGTGGTGGGTATAAAAAAAAACAGTAAGGAAAGGCAAAAGTCGGGTGGAGCCCACTATATAATACCCTACACCACCGAGAATCCGAACTTCTTTCAATATGTGGAACTTATGTTGAAATCTATTCAGGCTTTAATTTTGCATACCTATTGAAATATTGAATAGAACCTTGTAAGATTTTCTTACGAAAGGTCCTAAATTTTGGCTACTACAGCCTTAACGGGCCATATCGGATGAAAGATATATGTCGGGGCTATATCTAAATCTGGACCGGCTTTGATGAAATTTTGCAACGAATTGGGACGTTAAATAATGACTCGTACTAAATTTTGTAAAGATGGGGAAAACTGTGGCTTCTACAGCCTTGAAAGGCCATATTGAATGAATGATATATATGGAAGCAGTATCTAAATATGGACCGATTTTGTCGAAATTTTGTATAGGAAAAAAATTCTGTAGAAATTCCATTTTTATAGGAAATTCTGTCAAAATTTCATTTCTATACGAAATTTTATTAAAATTGCATTTCTCGGGTAGACTTTGTTTCATATCTAGGGGAAATTTGGTTGGAGTATCATTTTTATGGGAAACTAGCTGAACCAGGCACGCTCCGCTGCGCCTTCTTTAAGTCTCTGATATCTTTTTAGGGTCTGGACACTTCGCCCTGAATGTGGATATTGAATTCGTGCCATTATAGCCTACTTCCGCCTATGACGCTGAACGCCTGCGTTCGAATCCTGGCGAGTATATCTGACAAAATTTAATGCGGTGATGATCCCCTCTTAATGCTGGCGACGTTTGCGAGGTACCATGCCATGCATGGTCATGTAAAAAATTCTTACCAAAGAGAAAAATTATATAGCCTACTAGCTGAACCGGGCACGCTCCGCTGCGCCTTCTTTTATTTATATACGACTTAATTATCCTTTGAATAAAGACCTTCTATTAAATTATCCTTTGAATAAAGACATTTTAGTTAAATACCATGTTACGAAAATAGTATATGAATTCGCTAGGAGGGTTAAAGGTGTTAGATATACTCTTAAAAGTTTTTATTTCAGCCCGATATTGTCATCATGTCCGATTTAGGGGTGTTTTCGGGGATGAGGATGTCCCCTAGATACTTAGCCCTGGAAAATATATCAGCATCGTGCTCTTCTCTCAAATATCATTTAAACCCCATATTGCCATTGGTTTAAGGGGAGTTTATGGTGTCTCAAACACTTGTTGGGGGTGTTTTGGGAAAGGGGTATACCCCCGAAAATTGGTCCCGAAAGTGGGTATCAATTTCGTACTCTTCTCCCCAATACCTTTCATTTGAGCCCCACATTAACGTGGTAGGTAAATATGCCCGATTAAGGTCCCCCAAACACTTAGCCCTGAAGATATATCAGCATCGTGCTTTACTCTCAAATATATAAATTTTTCAAACCCCATATAGCCATTGGCTTGAAAATTGGATATCAAATTCGTTTTCCAATCTCAAATACCTTTCATTTAAACTCCTTCTTGCAAAACCAAACACTTGGACCCACATTTGGATATCAGATTCGTATTCGACACTCAAATACCTTTATTTAAACCCCGTATTGCCATGATCAGTAAATAAGTCCTGTTTGGGGGTTGTTTTGGGGAATAGGTGCACCCCCAGAAACTTGGTCCTACATTTGAATATCAGATTCCTATTCTACTCGGAAATGCCTTTCCTATGAGTCCCATATGGGCATGGTCGGTAAATATGTCTGATTTAGTGGTGTTTTGGGGATTGGGTTGGTCACCCTAACACTTGGTCCGACAATTGGATATCAGATACGTTTTCTAATCTTAAATACCTTTCATTTGAGTCCCATGTTGTCGTGTTTGGTGTATATAAATATTTGGTATGTTATGGGGGTGGGGTGTCCCCCCTAGGTACCCCATCCGAAATTTCGCTTAATTCGCACCTCCCATCTCGGAGATCTGGCGTTTCTGAAAATTAGGGTAAGGGAAAGGGTCCGTCCCCCCCTTCAGATATCAAAAAATGTAGTACCCTATTTTCACCACTGGATCATTATGCACCATCTGTGAAAATTTCAAGAAATTCGGTTCAGCCGTTTCTATAAGGAACAGACAAACAAACAAACTTACAAACAAACACAAATTGATTTTTATATATAAGATTGTGACAAAATTTTCTTTCTATAAGAAATTTTATTTCTCAGGGATATTTTGTCGAATTAATTTTTTTCATTTTATGGGTAGTTTTGTCAAAATTTAATTTTGTGGGAAATTTTGTACAAATATCATTGTGATGGGAAATTTTGCAAAAATTTAATTTCTCAGGAAAGTTTTAACGAAATTTCATATTAATGTGAAATTTTATTAAATTTTCTTCAAGTTTCATTTCTTTTGGTGGGAATTTTAGCCAAAAATTTAATTTTTAGGGAAATTTTGTCAAAATTTCATTTCTATGGGAAATTTTATCGGAAATTCATATTAATCGCAAATTTGGTCAAAATTAAATTTCTATAGGAATTTTTTACAAAATTTTATTTCTTGGGAAATTTTGTCAAAATTCATTTTCATTTCTATGGGAAATTTTGTCGGAAATTCATATTAATGAGAAACATTTTATATCTATGGGAAATTTTGGCAAAATGTCGTTTCTAGAGGAAATTTTGTCAAAATTTTATTTCTATAGCAAATTTTTCTAAAATTTTATTTCTACGGGAATTTTTTCATTGAATTAAAATTTAATTTTCATGGGATATTTAATCAAAATTTCATTTCAATGGGAATTTTTGTCGAAATATCAATCTATTGGGATTTTTTATAGTTTTATTTTAAATTTTACGGGAAATTTTATCAAAACTCCACTTATTTTAGAAATTTTGTCAAAATTTCATTTCAATGGGAAATTTTGTCGAAATTTCATCCAATGGGAAATTTTGTTAAAATTTATTTCTTTGGTGGGAAGCGTCGTCGAAATTTCAATCCAATGGGAAATTTTCATTTCTATAGGATATTTTTCAAAATTTAATTTCAATGGCAAATTTTGTCAAAATTTGCTATCTTTGGGAAATTTTGTGGAAATTTCTTTTTTGTGGGAAATTTTTTCCATAGTCCTATTTATACCGGAAATTTCGTCACACTCAATTATCTGAAAATTTAATCAAAATTTAATTTTATGGGATGTTTTTTCAAAATTTCATTTCTAAGGGGAATTTTGTCAATTCATTTAGAAATTAGAGTCAAAATTTCATTTCTATGGGAAATTTCGTCAAAAGTTCTAATCGATTTGTGGGAATTTGGCTTAAATCTTATTTTTTTGCAAATTTTGTCAAAATATTGTTTCTAGAGTAATTTTGTGTAGATTTTATTTTAATGGGAAATTTTTTTAAAATTTTATTCATATGGGAAATTTTGTCAAAATTTCATTTGTTTAGGAAAATTTGTCAAAATTTTATTTCTTTACTTTACTTTATTCGAAAAATAGTTTTCTGTGTAAAAAAAATTACTTCACCCATCTTTCTTAATATCTATTGTTTTGTTTTCCAAAACGCTTTTGGCTTGTCAAGCTCCCTCCAGCATCATAACTTCCCCTATTGCCGTAGGCTCCTGCATTGGCAAGGTCAGGTCTTACGCCATCATTAAATCCTTCGGGATTGTTGAAATCTGCTCCCCCCTGCTGATTTACTCCTTCACACTGCTCCTCGCATTCTTCTAGGCGTAAGAATTTATTTCGATTTTCATCGCAATTATCCGAGGTAAAAAGTTTACATTGCATATCCAAGGCATCATAGAACCAATAATTCTTAAGAAAGACCCTCGGTTTTGTGCAAGGTTCGTATGAGGGGGAAGGCCTTTCAAGGCAGAAACTTTTTTCGCCAGCCATATTCAAGGTATCATCTTCAATGGTTCTGATGTTAAAGGGATTTGAGTTTTCAAATGGGGAAAATTTATATGGCTCTGGGAAACCTCTGGGAGTAGTGCGACTGAAACCTCGCAAAGAGTTGCGTGGTGTAGGATTTTGTCTCAGACTGGGTTTGGTGGTATATCTATTTGGATTGCGTGTACTCTGCGGATTAATTTTCATTTTACGCTTGCCGGAATTTTCATTGTAGTTGGCTTCCAAATCTCCTGCTACAAATTGGCTCCCATCGCCGGGAGGTCCTCCCCTCAATCGTTCACTGCCATAAATATGAGTGGGACTCTCATAGATGTTTCTACCGAAATCGTCATAGCGAGCAGCTGTGGGTCTTGCTATTTGGGATCTCATGTCCGACTCATCAATGGATCCCATAAGGCCATCATAGTCTTCATCCTCAGTTCCAACATTGCCCGAGGGATTATAGCGATTTTGGTCCTCGTCATAGTCAGAGGACGTACCGCCATACATATTACGATCGTTTGTTCTTCTGCCATAGGGGGAACCTGGAATATTACCACCACAGTAGGTGCCTTCACAGGGTTCGGTGTGGGTCAGTTCATAGGGCAGACCAGCGCTCTAAATACAATAGCTGGTCAAAATTTAAAATTCTCTATATCTGCTGCCAAAAAAACCTACCTGACATTTCTCTCGGTTATAGGGATTCACATAGTTTCTGGTCTTTGTTTTAACACCTGCCCCACATCTATTGGAACATTCAGAAAATGCCGACCATTGGCTTAGCTCACATTCAGCACCGCCATAACGTGTGGTGGGTTGTGGTCCCAAAGACGGAACGAAAGACGGTACGAAAGGCGGAGCTATAGCAGCAACGGTATCAGAACAAGGGCCATTGCATTCTTGATTTTGCCTTAGAGGTTCTTGGCAATTCTTTTTCTTGGCCACCTCGGGATCTTTGTAATCTCTGAGGCGATATTGGGTTCCGGGGCCACATTTTACATTGCATTCACTCCACTCCGTCCAGGGATGAGTGTCACACTCTAGGGGTAACTCGTTTTGGGAATCTGCAAATCAAAAAGGTTTTAAAAATCATGAACGTCCCGTTTTTTTGTGGAATCCCAAATACCTTCATCAAAGCATCGGCCATAGGTGCGTTTTCTAGTTACACGCAAAGTTCCCAAAGGTTTCATGGGAGCACCCGTTTTGTCATAGAATGGCGAATGATCATCACTGGGAAATGAGGAGGTTATACGTCTCACAACATCCGGTGGTATTTGGGGTTGATCGGGAGACTTTGAGAGGGAGCGAAAAATAAAATATAAAAATTTTAATTCAAATAAAAAGCAACGGGACATTTTTGGTTTGACAGAGTTGGTCACATGCACTAATCCGAGTCACCCGAATAAGTGTCTTACTCACTTCAATAACAGTTTTTCCATCATGAAATCAGATGATTTTTAACATACAAACGAACGAAACTCCTTATTTGACGTGACACAGATTGAGAGTAAAGGCTGTTCTTACTCTAGAAGTACGCGAACAGACTTTTGAATCAAAATAATAGAAGGAAAACAGCCGATTTGGTTGAATCATGCGAACGACACCTGTACGTTCGAGTGAAACAGCCTTAGTGGATTTGGCTGTAAGCGAAGCATCATATGCCAACACAATGTAGCGGACGTTATCTACTTGTGCTTGGTTTACGTTCATTTTATTTGTTTACTTTAACTCTTAGATGTGACATTTCCAATAGGCATATTTGGGCAAAAAGGATGTTCATGGGTATTTTCCATTTTTTGATTTCGATAAGCTTTGCTACCTTTTATTGAGGGACTCTATGAGCTAGTGTTTCTCTACATACCATATATGACGCTCCCGAATCTGTTCCCACATCCCAGGGATATAAATTAAGGACTTTGCCTTCGATCCATCGACAGTTTTCCGTGCATAGCTCCATAGAAGCCACACCCAATATCCAATCGGGTGAGGGATTTATTTTCGAAACTAACGATATCATATGATGTTTGGGTCCAACACGCACCGTAGCTAATGTCTTGCCTTGGAAATTGGATCGGTATTTGATACCAGGAGCTTTGATGATAGTCCGAATGCTGCCACTCTGAAAGAAAAAAGTGAATTTGTGAGTGTAAAAAATAAGAAAAATCCAACATCTGTTTATTGACTTTTGGGAACCTTTACACTTTGTGGTTTACGAATTCTATTGGATCACATTTCTACACATATAGGTCAATGCTGGGTACCCTAAGACATGCACACACTCTTTCTAAGCTTATGGGCTTATGCTTTTGGGAAGGTACACAATAAAATCACTTTTACACTGATCATTGTGTGTTCTAATGGTTCAATCATCTGTTTTCCCTTTATAAAATCAGCTGGTGAGAGCCTTAAATCCGGTCTTAATGAGGAGTGTAAACGGGGTTTAATGTGGAATACATACACAGAAAAAATAAAAATCGGTTCCATCACAAAACTAATTGATCCAAATAATTTTTTAATTGAAGCTGCTTCAAACAGGAAAGTGATAATATCAATCACCGTTTTTAAAAAATAATTGAACATTTTTTCAATTAAAAAAATTCTATATTCAATTTATATAATGACTGAAATTTTCAATTAATTTTGTTTAATGATCCAATTAAAAAATGATAGAAACATTTAACATTTTCATTAAATTTTTAATTAATCCAATTTAAAAATGATTGCAAATTTTTGACAATTCCAATTTATTTTTATATTTGGTACACAGATGTTTACCTCCTGGAACATGAATTTGAGGTGCGTTGTTTGGGCAAAGATCCGTGGGCACCCGTATACAAAAAATATCCCCTATAAATTTGTTGCTGTTGTCTTAGCAGTGTGTTGTGCGCTGAGGAGGCAGCCTTTGACCGATGAAGGACTCCGTCGGGTTAATCCGGCACGTAGAACCAGTT
This sequence comes from Stomoxys calcitrans, assembly GCF_963082655.1. Taxonomy (NCBI): domain Eukaryota; kingdom Metazoa; phylum Arthropoda; class Insecta; order Diptera; family Muscidae; genus Stomoxys; species Stomoxys calcitrans. The sequence goes on along the minus strand of NC_081556.1, from coordinate 43,257,413 downwards.
GCCATGGTATTGTTATAGATTTGTCGAAATGTGGGACTTATGGGTTTTTGTAAACTTCTTCCCTATTGAATGCGTACATCTGGGATCTTCTTGACCAATCGTTGGATAGTGGCTACCAGCATCCCTACAGCAAGGGTCGGTCAGTTGATAGTGGCTCTCCAAGACATGGTGGGTTACTTAGAGGGGAACTTCGGGACTGGCGACATCATTTTGGCCACCTTCTTGGATATAGAAAGGGCTATTAATAACGTGGAGTTGGGATTTAAATATTTGTCGTTCTCTGGTTGAAATGGAAGTCCCCCTCTTCTAGTGAACTGGATTGATGTTAAGAAGAATTATCAGTGCATCACTGGTCAAGGGTTCTGTGGGGAAGATTGTGACCAGGGGGACGCCTCAGGGGGTGGGGTTTATTATCTCTTGTGGCTTTTGGTTATCATTGGGTCCTTCGGGGAGGAAAAAGTGAGAGTGGTTGGCTAAGTTGATGACGTCGATATTTAAAGTGGCGGTAGCTTTCTCTCTACTGTCACGGATATCCTTTAGGGCGTGCTGAAGAAGATGTCGAGATGGGCGAGGGCCAATGGACTTGGCATAAACACCGGTGTTGGTCGCGAGAAGGAGCAGATATGGTTAGTTCATGATGGAGTGAATAACGCCCAGGTATTTAGCCTCCGGCGAAAGCGGATTATTGACCAGAAATTGAACTGGAGAGGGAACGCTGAGGAGAGAATCAAACGGGAGCTGAATGCGCTCTACTCATATCGCAACTAGGTATTTAGGTATTTAGCCTCCGGCGAAAGCGGATTCTTGACCAGAAATTGAACTGGAGAGGGAACTTAAACGGGTGGGAAAGAGGGAAATTAAACGGGTGCTGAATGCGCTCTACTCATATCGCAACTCGGTGGGTAGGAGTCCTCAGACTCGGGTCGAATACGCTCCACTGGATGTGCACTGATGTGGTTCGGCCGATACTCATCTGTGGGTGCCTCGTGTGCCACTGGGATCTCGGGACAGCGTGCCTTCGCGGTATATTGGAAAAAGTGCAGGGTATTGCGGCGATGCTGAAATTGGGGGCGAAAAGGAGTGCGGTTTGTTCGGTGGGAGGCTGTTGGCGTGGGACGACTATGTGCCGGGTGCATCTTTCTTTGATAGCAACCTGGAGGTTGTCTTCCCGTGGAGGGAGCTTCAGTTTGGGGAAGTCCCGCCATTTTTGCGTCCAACCGATCTACACCTATTAGAAGAATTTGTGCAAAATTTCAAGCGGTTAGCTTTTCTCCTTCCAAGGTTAGCGTGTTTTCGAAGGACGGACGGACGAACAGACTGACGGACATGGCTAGATCGACATAAAATGTCATGATGATCAATAATATATATATACTTTATCGGGTATGCCGTATGTAGAATTGATGAAATTTACTGTGATTACAGACCACACGAGTTTAAAGTGAACTTAAACTGGCGTCCGGCTAGATGCTCTCTACAACTCCAGGCATACGATTTTTCAATAATACACTGAGCACACTAAGTTAAGAAGGACCTCAAAGTAGGCGGGAAGAAATACACGAAACGAATATATCGTCCTAGGATAGTTGGTGGTTGCCTAGTTGAATCCGAATGAAAATTATGCATTTTGGAGGACACTACACATGTTTTAGTGTAAACAGAACACAATGAACATATGACAGGCCATGCACGCATTTGCGAAAACGCCAATGGCAATGTCCAAAGATGGTTAGTGAAAGGTTGTCAAATTTGCAAGAAATCAAAACCTTGGAACTAGAATTTGCCGCCTACGATCGGAGAGGAAGTGGTGATGGAGAGGCCGTTCCAGAAATTATACACAGACTTGCTAGGAAATATTCTAGATCCAAAAAAGGGGAACGCATATATATTTATTGAATGAATAAATTCTCAACGGTGAGAGTATGGTCTAGGAAATCCGGGTTCGGTAGAACTCCAGAATTACAAGAGGATTAAGTGCCTGGAGGAATTCTAAGTATAAAAAAGATAGTTCAACCATTACCCAGTAGTGACATTAAAGGTGCTCGACCGTCTCCAACACCTCTTCGTGATCGGTTACCCTACAGATGCCTGCCTCTCCAATGCGTCCTGCGTGATGTGAAGGACCTGAAATTGCAATGACAAGCCAGGCCTCCTATCAGCAATCCGAAGTCATGCTTCCATGCGACGTCCTATACTCGGCCACATGGACTTCGCCGTCCTACAACCCACAGGATCAGATCACTCCTCATTCGCGCGGTCATCATAGAAACTCTTTTACAACAACTCCAGAACCTTATATTCAGGGGCGTAGAATAAAACAGATTGAAACAATATGTAAATGTGCCGAAATCATGAAATATGCTCTTCGAGGTTTCTGGTCAAACCTGTTGAGAGCGCAAGCAAACTGCCTACCGACTAGGAGGAAACCCACAAAGTCATGGGACGGCTTTAATCATATACCCATTTATTCAACCTAACCTAACCTTCATAAAATCGCACTCACCTCTGTATGATTTTTTATTTCCATTTCAAGCGATGAGCTGGAGCCATGTTCGGCCAACTCTCTTAAGCCCTGGCTGGCTGCAGAACCATAACTCCAGAATGTATAATCCACACTATGTGAGGCACCAATCATGGTGCCAAAACTGGTACGCCAAGCTTCGAAAGGGAAGTCTTTGGGATGGGTATTCCTGGTCCAGTTTCGTTCCAAAAAAATCTACAAAAAAAAACTTTGCATTAGAAGTTCACCTGTGCTATGAAACTCTTGTTGAACTTACCTCATATTTAGCTTCATCACAAGCACAGCATGGATCCACTGGTGGCAGTTGACTCTGTATCTCATCGACATGTTCGCGACACAACTTCTTCGTTAAATAGCCATCATCCATAAACCATACAGTTCGCTGCTGCAATACGGCTGCCTTGAAGAGCACACAATCACTGTCTCCATGATCGGGCGCCACCCAGGATACACTAATGCGATGCTTGAGATTTGTATTGCTACTCTCAATCATATTCTCACAAAGGTTACTGAATTTCGTCTCAGCCGAATTGATAATTTCAAATTTTCCCAATAACTCGCTGCGACTATTCATTTCTGGATTATCGGCTTCCACCAGCAAAGTGAAACTCATAAATTTCAATGTTTCCGGACAGGCAAGAGAGACTTGTAGGTGAAGAAGAGAAGTAGGAGACATGGTTTAATCAATAAAAATATTATGTTGGAAAGGATTGTTCTTTTAATAAAGTCTAATGGGAAAATAAGGTAAGGGGGCAAACTTTTCACATATCCCAGAGCGCGAATTCAAGTTTAAGTTCAATGATACTATTCTCCGCTTAAGTTTCATGTGTACAGTCAAGAACAGGAACCTTCATCTAGATTCAATAAAAATCGTGTGTGTCTCTTTCTCTCTCATACACAACTTATATGACTTCATTCCAAAAGATGTAGAAAGAACATTAAATAAAACAATTCTATTAAAAAGCTTACTATTATACACCCTTCCTGGATGATACGTGGATGGATTGCCATCAATTAAGATTTGATAATTCTCATCGACTGGTGAACGATCTCCATTAGTTGCTTGAGGTATACGATAGCAAGCCGTTGAACAATGATGCACCAAGGCCAGCAAACTCACAAAACCAAATATTAAACGAAAAGGACTCATTTTAAATCCATAAGAGTATAGAGGAAGTCCTTGAAGTCAGTGCAAACACTACTTTTTAACCGGATTGAGGAAGCTTTTTAAAGAATAATTTAACCGTTTGGTGTCTCGAGGGCAACTAAATTCATTATTGCCCATATTCAATAGTGTTTGGTTTGATGCTGGACGATACTCTGCTCCATTGATTTAATTAATTGAAAACTATGTCATCTTCATTTAAAACATCTCACTCATTCACTCTTAGACCACAATTTAATGCTCTCAGCATATTTGTTTAGTGTGTCTGCGACCAGCAGCCATCCATCCATAACCACATACTCGAGCTTAATTCTATTGTTTTGACACTTTTCAATTAATGAAGACAAATTGAATGACTTGCTTGGAGATTTGGATGGTGCTGGATTTCTTCTCGCAAGACACTGTGTGGGAAAGACATTTGAAATGAGTTTTCCTACATTGGAGGCACGCGCTACAATTGGAATTGTGTCGCAATTAATTTTGGTTTATGACTCTCTGGGGGGTGTTTGAGTAGAATTGTTCTTAGGTCCATGTAGAAACCAAATATGAGCTTTGAGTGAAGAGAGAGGTTGAATGAACCTCTGGGTGAGTAAACAATTTACTTGAAATCACATAAACAAATCATTTAAAATTAAAATGCATCCACATACAAAAGTTTATTGACTGATTTGCTGCCTAGACAATTGAAAATTAAGATGAAACCGTAAAGAGGAAACTGCTTTCGTTGGGATAGGCCATGTGGGAGTAGAAGGTCATGAGCTTCTGAAATGTTTCTTGCTTGCTGAAATATTTCTTGCTAAGTTCGGCCGGGCCGAATCTTATATACCCTCCACCATGGAACGCATTTGTCGAGTTTTTTTTTCCGGCATCTCTTCTTAGGCAAAAAAAGGATATAAGAAAAGATTGCTATTAGAGCGATATCAAGATATGGTCCGGTTTGGACCACAATTTAATTATATGTTGGAGACCTGTGTAAAATGTCAGCCAATTCGAATAAAAATTGCGCCCTTAATTGCGCACCATAATAAACACGTATGCTGATGGTCATGAGAGAATCCGTCGTACAAAATTTCAGGCAAATCGGATAATAATTGCGACCCCTAGAGGCTCAAGAAGTCAAGATCCCAGATCGGTTTATATGGCAGCTATATCAGGTTATGAACCGATATGAACCTTATTTGACACAGTTGTTGAAAGTAAGAATAAAATACGTCATGCAAAATTTCAGCCAAATCGGATACGAATTGCGCACTCTAGAGGCTCAAGAAGTCAAGACCCAAGATCGGTTTTTATGGCAGCTATATCAGGTTATGGACCGATTTGAGCCATAATTGGCACAGTTGTTGGATATCATAACAAAACACGTCGTGCAAAATTTCATTCCAATCGGATAAGAATTGCGCACACTAGAGGCTCAAGAAGTCAAGACCCAAGATCGGTTTATATGGCAGCTATATCAGGTTATGTACCGATTTGAACCATACTTAGCACAGTTGTTGGATATCATAACAAAACACGTCGTGCAAAATTTCATTCCAATCGGAAAAGAATTGCGCACTCTAGAGGCTCAAAAAGTCAAGACCCATGATCGGTTTATATGGCAGCTATATCAGGTTATGAACCGATTTGAACCATACTTGGTACAGTAGTTGGATATTATAACAAAACACGTCGTGCAAAATTTCATTTCAATCGGAATAGAATTGCGCACTCTAGAGGCTCAAGAAGTCAAGACCCAAGATCGGTTTATATGGCAGCTATATCAAAACATGGACCGATATGGCCCATTTACAATACCAACCGACCTACACTAATAAGAAGTATTTGTGCAAAATTTCAAGCGGCTAGCTTTACTCCTTCGGAAGTTAGCGTGCTTTCGACAGACAGACGGACGGACAGACGGACGGACATTGCTAGATCGACATAAAATGTCGCGACGATCAAGAATATATATACTTTATGGGGTCTCAGACGAATATTTCGAGTAGTTACAAACAGAATGACGAAATTAGTATACCCCCCATTCTATGGTGGAGGGTATTAAAAGAGAATCGAACGATGCTATTGAATGTTGCCAATTGCCTACTCATCCACCCACAGAGTTAATTTATAGATAATTGTTATTTGAGTAGTAATGCCTCCGTGAACTTCTCTATTTTATGCTGCACGCTGGTATTCATTGAAAGTGGACCCTTGGGTTCGAAACAAAGGGTAAAGCCATATTAGGACACATATAACGACTTCTAGCGGGATCCCATTAACTGAACCGAAACACCAGTAGATAACCGAACTATGACGATTTAAAAGCAGAAAAAACTTGAGTTGGCCAATTCACGGCTTCCACCTGGGATAGCTCCCGCAGAAAAAGGTATATCTATACACTTTCACACTGACACTATGTTGACTAGCAGCGCGACTCGGCAGTAGATCATATAAAATTTGAAGTTAATATAAGAAAATATAAGAAAAAGCCACAGAAAAGTGCGGGAGGATAGAGAAATATCAGCAGTCAAGCCTATAATGGAATCTCTGAGCCAGAGGAGCTCTAAGAGCATGTAGGAATCTTAAAGAAAAACTAGGAAATAAACGAGATGGTAGGATTGACCATTAAGGCACTAAAACAACACTTTCCCTTGAGAAATAGCACTGAAACAAGGGTTTGCCTAAAAAGACTTCTAAAATTACAATTACCCTCGGGAAAGTGTACAAACGGTACCATTTTCCCAGAGAAAGTGTACTAAAATTTACTATTTCCCTTGAGAAAGGGACCCCAAAAAGTAAACGGGTACTTTCAGTAGGGATCTACATTTTCCATTGGGAAATGGTAATAAAGCTTTATTTTCACTTAGGCAAGGGTAGCTTCATTCGGGAATTAGGTCTTACAACTTTATTTTTCCTTGGGAAAATGTACTTAAACATACTTTAAATATCTTTTTTCTTGGGAAAAAGTACTTAAAAGTACCCTTTCGCCCAAAAAGGTACTTAAATTACCCTTTCGCCAAAGAAAAGGTTCTTAAATTGCCCTTTCGCTCCGGAACGGGTGCTTAAACTGCTCTTTTGATCGGGAACGGATGCTTAATTCGTTCGGTAACGGGTGTTTAACTACCCTTTTGCTCATGAAATCTACTTAAACTACCCCCTCCTTTGGGAAAAAGGTCTAAAAGTACCCTTCCTTTTGGGAAAGGGTACTAAAAGTACTCTTCCTTTTGGGAAAAGGCACTAAAATTACCCTTCCTTTTAGGAAAGGGTACTAAAAGTACCCTTCCTTTTGGAAAGGGTACAAAAAGTAGCCTTTCTTTTGGGAAGAGTTACTAAAACTTCCCATCCTTTTGGGTACTAAAACTACTTCTTCCCTAGAGAAAGGGTAGTGAAATTTCCTTTTCTCAAGGGAAAGGGTACTAAAACTTACTTTTTTCAATAGAAAGGGTAATAAAAATTCTTTTTCTCATGTGAGAGGGTATTAAAACTACCCATTCCCAAGAGAAATGGTGCTAAAACTATCATTCCTTTTCGGAAAGGGTACAACAACTATCGTTCCTTTTAACAAAGGATACTAAAACTACCCTTCCTTTTATCAAAGAATACTAAAATTGCACTTCCATTTATCAAAGGATACTAAAACTGTCATCCTTTTATCAAAGGATATTAGATCTACCCTTCTATTTGGAAAGAATACTAAAACTACCCTTCCTTTTGGGAAGGATACTAAAACTTCCCTTCCTTTTGGGAAGGGTACTAAAACTACCCTTCCTTTTGGGAAAAGGTACTAAAGCTACATTTTCTTTTGGGAAAGGGTACTAAAACTACCTTAACTTTTTTGGGAAGGCGTACTAAAACTATCTTTCGTTTTGTGGAAACGGCGCTTAAACTACCCTTTCTCTTGGAGAAGGATACTAAAGCTGCGCTTTCTCTTGGGAAGAATACTGAAGCAGCGCTAACTCTTGGGAAAGAATACTCCAGCCACGCGTTTTCCTTGAGAAAGAGTTCTCTTATAAGAAATGGTACTAAAAGTGCACTTGCTTTTGAGAAAGGGTACTAAAACTGTCCTTCCTTTTGGAAAGGGGACTAAAATTACCCTTCCTTTTTGAAAACGGTACTAAAACTATCCTTATTTTTGGTAAACGGTACTAAAACTACCATTCCTTTTGGGAAAGGTTACTAAAACTACCCTTTCTTTTTGGCAAAGGTTACAGAAATTTCCCTACCTTTTGGAGAAAGGTACTAAAACTGTCCTTCCTTTTGGGAAAGGGTGCTAAAATTACCCTTCCTTTTGGAAATCGGTACTAAAACTACCATTCCTTTTGGTTAACGGCACTAAATCTAAACTTCCTTTTGAGAAAGGGTACTAAAACTACCCTTCCTTATTGAGAAAGAGTACTGAAACTTCCCTTACTTTTGGAGAACGGTACAAAAACTGCCCCTCCTTTTGGGAAAGTGTACTAATATAATCCTTTCTATTGGTGAACGGTACGAAAACTACCCTTTCTTTTGGGTAAGGATACTAAAACTACCCTTTCTTTTTGGGAAAGGGTACTGAAACTTTCCTTCCTTTTGGAGAACGGTACTAAAACTGTCCTTCCTTCTGGGAAAGGGTACTAAAATTACCCTTCCTTTTGGAGAAGGGTACACTAAATTACCCTTCCTTTTGGTAAACGGTACTAAAACTACCCTTCCTTTTGGGAGAGGGTACTAAAACTAACCTTCCTTTTGGGAGAGGGTACTAAAACTACCTTTCTTTTATGGGAAAGGGTACTGAAACATTCCTTTCTTTTGAAGAATGGATGCTTAAACTACACTTTTCCTTGAGAAAGGGTATTGAAGCTTCGTTTTTTTGGCAAAATATACTTAACCTACTCTTTCCCTTGGGAAAGGGTAAAAAAATACGATTTCCTGCTAAAAATGGTACAAACATTACGGTTTCTTTCTGGAAACGGTACTGTAAAATACTGTACTAAAAGTGCGATCTTTCATGGGAAATTGTACTAAAACTATGCCCTTTGTCAGGAAATGGAAAAATGTTATGCTTTCTTAGGGAAATGGTTCAAAAACTATGCTTTCTCCACGCTTTTGCTTGGGAAGCGGTGCTGGAACTACGCATATGCTTAGGAAAGGTTACTTAAACATAAATTGGCTTTCCTTTAGGAAAAGGTACTAAAACAATATTTTCATTTTGGAATGGCACTAAAACTACCCTTTCCTATTGAGAATGGGTAAAGGGTACTAACACTATATTTCCTTTCGGGAAAAGGTACAAAATTTGCTTTTCTGATAAGAAAGTGTACTAAAACTGCCTATTTTCAAGAGAAAAGGTACTAAAACTACCCTTTCCCAAGAGAAAGGGTACTAAAACTATAATTTTCTTTGGGAGAAGGGTACTTAAACTATCCTTTAATTTGGGAAAGAGTAGCGAATTCTAAAACTAGGGCTTGTCTTGGGAAAGGTTATAAGAGGGTAATAAAGGGTTCTTCGAGAAAGGGTACTAAAAAAACACAGCAAGTCATTCAGTGCTACCGAAAACGAAAAATTTCCCATGAACATTCCAATAGGGAACAGGGGCAAACTTCTCACAAATCAATGAGTGCTGTTCGATTCAAGTATAGTCGACACGTTTTACATGGCATAGTACTTCACAAATGTAGCCAGCATTAAGAGGGAATAATCCCCGCAGAACATTTTTTCTGATGTTCTCGCCAGGATTTGAACCCATACGTTCAGCATCATAGGCGGACATACTAAACTCTGCATTTCGTTGGACTCCACCTTTCACCTTAGCGCTACTGGTGAACTAAATTCACTGGTGTTATTATAAGGCAATATATTAAAGCTAATTGCTCCGATCGATATTCGACCGATATTTTAGACACATCATCTTCTTCGGAATTTCGGTCAGTTTGGTTCGGCTGGACGGTGTCATCCTGCGGCTGTCGAATGATGCGAGGTACGTATGCATAGTCCTCGAATCGAAATTGTCCTGGAAAAGGAACACCGAGGAAAGAAGCCTTAAGTCACTGTGCGTTTTTTGCTCCTGCTGTAAGTTGTTCGGTAGGAAGTGGGGGATAACCCCTAAGATGATTTATTGTATATATATGGCCATCGTGAGATCAGTAATGACCCATGGAACACTGGTATGGTGGAATACCGTAGAGAAGAGGACGTGTGCAAGGGAGTTCGAGAAGGTACCGAAACTGGCCTGCGTCTGGGTCTCAGTGGCACTGAAATCCGCACCGCAGGTAGGCCTGGAGGCGATGCTGGATATGCAGCCCATTGAGGCCTATATTCGTAACTGCGCTGTCAGGGTAGCTCTTAGGCTGAGGGAGTTCGGCATGCTGAAGGAGGATGGTTGCGCCCACAATTCGATTCTGGGTATTATGGATGCGGATGGTAGACTCCGACTTTCTGGCACCAGTGCCGACTGGAGTGAGGGCATTTGCAATTCGTTTTCCTGAGAGGGATTAATGGAGGACGAATGCTGTACTTGAGGAGGATGTGATCTCGATTTACACTGATGGCTTCAAGATGGAGTCAGGGACTGTCTTTCAGGCAGAGTTCTGTGCCATTGTAGTGGCCGTAAGGAAAATTTACCACCCTCAAAACTCAGAATCTATGTGGACTGTATGCGCAAGGCCTTGGTTTCGAGGATGGTATTGTCGAGATGCGTGGCGTTTAGTTTGGCGTTCCTGGATAGGTTCCGGGTCTATGATGTGACGCTGACATGGGTTCCTGGGTATGAGGGGATTGCGGGGGACTAGGCGGACTGGTCACCGATCTTGCCTACGTGCCATTTGTCGAGCTACTGAATACAGTAGAGGGAATGGCCAGAGCGGGGTCGGGGGCGAGATGGAACTCGGTGGATGGTTGCCGGACTGCAAAGGTGCTCTGGCCTGTCATCGACCGGAGGAGGACGAGAAAGTTGCTGGCGTTCGATAAGAGGTCGATGAGTACCTTGATAGGGGTTATAACCAGGCACTGTGCCACAGGACGCTAGGCGTCGCGCATGGGAATACTGCACAATGTTTTCTGTAGAAATTGCCTCGATGAGAATGAAGAGGATACTATTGAGCACTTGCTGTGTTTATGTCCGGGTCTGAGGGGACGTAGGCTCTCCTTTCTGGGTACCTCTGGTAGGTCTCCTGAGATTTGTTGAAGGAACAGGTTGGTTCCGACGGGCGTGCCATAAGCTCCGGCGTAGGTACATCCGTGCTTGCGTCGGGATGGCCGTCTCTTCACCCCCCGCTCGGGTTCTCCATTCCTGCTTTTTCTTTTATTCGTGTATAACCTCTAGTCTGAGGTCTTACATCTTCTTTCTCTTCCCTTTCTTTCTGGTGCCACAATGCGCCAGACTGGCCTCCGAGTGAACTCACCTTTGGTGGGCAACCAACTTAAACTAACCTAACCTTGGGTAGGCAGTCTTTTAAAAGGTAATATGGGATTAGATGCTCTCTAAGAACGGTTAGGCTATGGCTAAATTTAAGTTTTATTTTTCTTTCTTGAAAAGCGTATTTCCTGTAATAAATATTGAATTGTTATAGATTCGATTATTTTATTTTGCATTTCGCTGTATATAGATATCAATAAATAAAAATAATGTCATAATACAAAAATGAACTTTATGATTCATTCTCTTTCTAGCTTTCAGTATGCTCGACTATCCCTCGAATTCATCGTTGGCTTCCAGCAGACAGGGCATCATTTTGCATTTCTCCACAATTACACGATCCTTGCACTTATAGCTCATCTCGATGTTGAGTAGAGTGCGTGTGCGCTGACGATATGAACTATCGCCACAACTGGCTGTACACGGCGTCCACACTGACCATTCCGAGTAGCGGCATTCATCCTTTCCCTCGATCTGTGGCGGCTCGAGCTTCACATGATTCGCGGGGCGTCTGCGATCCTCATAGTTTTGGGGTACATAGCCACCCACTGAGTAGATGTCATCACAACGCTGATAACATTTCTCAATGCGCACCAAATGTTTGGGACAAGGTTTGCCACCATATTTCGGGGAACGCAAGACTTTGCGTGTTTTTATCTGAGCGCCCTCGCCACAGGTCACATTGCAGGCATGACTTACCCAATGGCTGACCATGCAATCGATGGGCTCCACATTTAGGCTTTCGCGCTGCAGTTCCATTTTCTTGCGGGGCAGGCGACAGGTCTCCTCGCATTGTTCTTTGGAATTGAATTTATTGCGATTCTTGTCACATTTATCAGCCCAAAAAATGGAACACTGATCACTCATGTGGTCATAGAACCAATAATTGACCACATCGCTATCACGGCAATGGCTGGGCTTTAGGTCTTCATAGCATAGCGGTGGCACAATGGCATCACAATTCAGGGTGTTGCAGCTAACCACCTCTCGGCGTTTAATGTGGCGGCAGGGATCGAGAGTCGAATCATGACCTGGTTTCTTGACACCATAGACTTGGTCTTTATTCCATACAACTCGCTGCCGCTCACTGGTACCCTTGTCGCCGCAGGGACCCAGGCAAGGAGAAAAATCCGACCAATGGGATACACCACATTCGGGAGGTATATAGTCGTCCAGTTGGTGACTAAAGCTTTCCAAATCGCGATAACGTACATTGTCGTCAATGTTGCCAAAAAGAGATCTACTGCCTTCGACTTCATTATCTTGGCCATCTTGATTGTCACTGTCAGCTCCTTGGCCATTGCCAATGTCTCCGCCACAGGCAGAGGCATGACATATCCGCTTCTCTTCCAATATCAGGCGAAGAATGGGCTGAAAGAAATTCCAAAAATTTTACGAAATTGATTTTTTTTCGGGCAGTTGACATATTTGTATACCCTCCACCATAGGCTGGGGCTATTCTAACTTCGCTATTCCGTTTGTAACACCTCGAAATATTGATCGTAGACCCCATAAAGTATATATATTCTTGATCATCTTCACATTTTAAGTCAATCTAGTCATGTCCGTGTGTCCGTCTATCTATAGAAAGCACGCTAAATTTCGAAGGAGTAAAGCTAGGCGCTTAAAATTTTGCACAAATACTTCCTATTACGGAGGCCACCGTTGCGCAGAGGTTAGCATGTCCGCCTATGACGCTGAACGCCTGGGTTCAAATTCTGGCGGTAGCAACAGAAAAAATGTTCAGCGGTGGGTTTCTCCTCCTAATTCTGGCAACATTTGTGATTTACTATGCCACGTAAAACTTCTCTCCAAAGAGGTGTCGCACTGCGGCCGGCCGTTCGGACTCGGTTATAAAAAGGAGGCCCCTTATCATTGAGTTTAGACTTGAATCGGGCAACACTCATTGCTATATGAGAAGTTGACCCCTGTGCCTTAGTGGAATGTTCATGGGCAATATTCGTATTTACTTTCTATTAGTGTCCATATCGGTCCATATTTAGATATAGCTCCCATATGAACCGATCCCTAGATTTTACTTCTTGAGTATTAGAGGACGATATTCTTATCCGATTTTGTTGATATTTAGTACAATAAGTTTTCCAATGACCTCCAACTTGAGTGCTAAGTATGTTTCAAATCGTCCCAAAAGCTGTTATAGCTCCCATATAAACCGACCTCCCAATTTGACTTCTTGAGCCTCTAGAGAGGGCAATTCTTATCAGATTTTGCTAAAATTTTGTACTATGACGTCTTCTATGACATTTAATGGATGTATGGTTCGAATCGGCCTTAAACCTGCTATAGCTCCCATATAAACCGATCTCCCGATTTTACTTCTTGAGCCTCTAGAGGGTGTAGTTCTTTACCGATTTAGCTGAAATTTTGCCCAGTGACATCTATGCTCTCGAATATTCGTGACAAATATGATTTGAATCGGTCCATAACCTGATATAGCTCCCATGCAAATCGATCTCCCATTTTATTTCTTAAGTCCCTCTAGGGAGCAATTCTTATCCTATTTGGTTGAAATTTTGCGCAATGGGATCTACTGTTGACTTCAACATCCAAACTAAGTATGGCCCGATAAAGTTTTTGATAAAAAGTACTGTACCACTATTTCTGATAGAACCGATTGGAACTACGATATCCCTGGTAACAGAAGTTACATAGACTTCTGTACGGATGGTTCCAAACTAAACGACCAGGTGGGCTTTGGGGTGTACTCTAAAGATCCAGAACTGGTCATATCGAAACAGTTACCCGACCACTTGGCATAAATATCTTCTAAGACAGTCAGGCAGCTATTAAATCCCTGGAGAACATATTTCTGAACACAAAAATCGCACTCGATTCTCGCAGATCTCTCAACGAGATGGCTGACCAGTTCAAAATTCGTCTATTCTGGGTGCCGGGCCACAGAGATATCCCAGGGAGTTGTAGAGCAAACGAGCTTGCAAGACTAGGAACTACCTTACATACTTGAATGTGGGTATGCCTCTAGCGACATGTAAGCTAAGATTTCTGGACCAGGCCCGAAGGATAACGAATGATAGATGGTCAAAAAGTGGGGGCTGTGAGCATTTCAAAACTATGTGGCCTAATCTAAACTTAAGGAGGTCCACTGCTTTGCTGTCATTAGCTAGAACATACGTCTCAGTCATTGTGTCCGTCATGACAGGTCACTGTCTCATCGGAAAACATGCTGACAGACGGAAGGTTGCCAGCGCCGACTTTTTCTGAAGCTGTGCGGACATCGAAGAAGAAGAGACTATAGAACACCTTCTGTATGTGTGTCCCGCACTAGCAGTCAGAAGGAGCTCCACTTTAGATTCTCATTTCTTAGAGAACCTGTCTGATTTAGCGGATGTGAACATTCGCAAGTTATTGGGCTTTTCAAAGCGATCTGGATGGTTCAACGGTAGGAACTGGAAGGCATCTTCCTTCTTCTGTTCTTGTGGTATCACAATGGACGAAAACGTCTGGGTGAGTCTGACGGCAGACTGCCACTTAAACCTAACCTAACCTAGAGAATGTGAACATTTGCAATTTATTGGGTTTTTAAAGCGATCTGGATGGTTCAACGGTAGGAACCAGAAGACATCTTCCTTCTTCTGTTCCTGTGGTATCACAATGGACCAAAACGTCTAAGTGAGTCTGATGCCAGACTGCCACTTAAACCTAACCTATGGCCCGAATAGGTTTATAACCCGACACAGCTCCAATAGCATAGCAATTCTAATCCATTATCTTCTGTTTGCCTATAAAGAGAACTTGACAAATGCAGTCCATGGTGGAGGGTTTATAAGATTCGGCCCGGCCGAACTTAGCACGCTTGTACTTATTCTATTTACAAACCTGACATTTTTTCTTGGCTCCCCTGGTCACATAACGTCTCTTTCTTGTCTCCAAGCCCTGGCCACAGGAAACCGAACATGAGGACCATTCACCCCAATCGGTTACAGCACACTCTGGCATATCGGGAGCTCCACCATAGACAGTGTCTTCAACTACCAAATTGTCGGTTTCACAGGCGCTTCCCATGCATGCTTGCTCCTGACGCAGACTGGTGCGACAACGCGCACGTTGGGCTGCTGCATGATTTTTGAACTCTCTGGTACGATACTGGGTACCAGGGCCACATTTTGCCGAACACTCATCCCAAGGTGACCAATGGTGAGTGGCACACTCCAAGGGTTCATTTTCAGCTGAAAGGAAAAATAGAGAAATTTTAGTATTTTTGCAGTTGTTTATACTGCAGATTGCCTGCTTACATTCGGTGTTATCACAAGTCTTCTCATATAATATGCGGCGATTTAGATAGACGGTAGCCAGTGGTTTCATAGGAGCCCCTGTGGCATCATAAAAGGGGGAGCGAGGATCATTGGGTGAATTCGATTTGATGCGACGCACAACATCGGGGGGTACTTGAGGTTGATCAGCGGACTACAAGAAAAAGCCGAAGAGAAGAAAGTGAGCAGTTAATAGAAATAAGGGAAGATAAACATAATTGGGATTTTTTTCTTACCATATAGGAAGGCCCCATATCCGTGCCCACATCCCAGGGATATAAATTGTAGATTTTAGTCTCCACCCAAGAACAATTGGACAAACACAACTCCAAACCCGAAACGCCAACAATCCAATCGGGCGAAGGATCAATGCGGGAAACAAATGAAATCACATGATGCTGGGAGTCCACACGGAAGACGGCATGAGTTTTGCCCGTAACATCGGGATAAGAAATGCCACGGGCTTTGATAATAGTGCGAATTTGGTCACTCTATAAACCATAACAAAAGGCTACAAAATCTATATTTTTAATATTTCTAGCTATTTGTTACCTTGTCCTAAAGTTCCGTTTCCAAAGTTTTGGTAGAGCCATGCTCGGCAATTTCTCTTACACCTTCGCTGGCCATCTCACCATATTGCCAAAAACGATAGTCCACAGTATGGGAGGCCCCTATGATATCACTAAACCTTGTACGCCAACTGTTGGCGGGAAAATCCTTGGGATGGGTATGCCTGGACCATTTACCCTCAAATGTCAACTCATATTTGGCCTCATCACAGGCACAACAAGGATCCACTATGGTAGGCTGACTGTCTATGTCATCGATTTCTTCCTCACACAATTTCTTAGTCAAGAAACCATCATCCATAAACCAAACATCACGATGTTGCAGTACAGTAGCACGCAAGAGAACACAACCCATGCCAGTGGCTGCAGGAGCCACCCATACCATATCAACACGATGTTTGACATTGGTGTTGGTATTCTCCACCAAATTGGCACAGCGTGGGCTAAAACGGGTCTCAGCCAAATCGATGATCTCAAAGGTTCCCACCACATCCATGGCATCCACACCGCCATTCTCGGATTCCACACCCAGCAGGAAGCTTATAAAGGTTTGATCATTGGAGGCTATTAAGGAAACTAGGAACAAAAGAGGTTTTTCTTAGTCTATATGGGGGTTAAGTTTGGTGGTTAAGTTTGTGCCTACCATTGTATTTTTGTCCCGGTATATAAGTCTGAGGATTGCCCACTATCGATATGGCATAACTTTCATCTGCTGGCGATTTGGCTGCTGTTGTGCCATATGGCACTCGATTGCAAGCCAACGCTATATTGAGAGTCGCTGATATGGAAATGGCCAAAGTCAGCCAATTCATATTTGCTTCGCGCGGTACTGGCCTACACAAAAGCCAAAACCAACTTGAAACCTAACTGAAAAATCATATGAATATCGTTAGTTGTTGAGTGCAGAGTGGGGTGGTGGGAAATGGGATGGGGAGGCTAAAATAATTTATTTTGGTTTGAAATTAATATTTGCCGCAATTGGCAAGCATGTGGCATTGGTGAGTGTCAATTTAATGGCAATTTTAGTGTAGGTAATTCAATATTTTCACCCAAAACAACCTTAACACAACAAAAAACCGGCAGAGGAACAAAACGGTGGCGTCGAAAATTAAATTTTTAAATGGAAACAGATGGAACCAAGAAAACCAAATTTTCAAAGATCTTGGAAATGGATGGAAACCTTCTATCTTTATAAGCAAGGGGACCACCACAACTCACTGTCCCAAATTTCGGCGACATCGGACAATAAATGAGCCTTTTATTGACCCAAAACCTTAAATCTAGAGATCGGTCTATATAGCAGCTATATTCAAATCTAGACTGATTTGAGCCAAATTAAAGAAGAATGTCGAAGGTCCTAACACAACTCCCTGTCCAGAATTTCGGCGACATCGGATAATAAATGAGCCTTTTATGGGCTTAAAACCTTAAATCGATAGATCGGTCTATATGGCAGCTGAACCAATCTGGTCCAAATTGAAGAAGGATGTCGAAGAGCCTAACACAACTCACTGACCCAAATTTTGGCAAAATTGGACATCTAGAGATCGGTCTATATAGCAGCTACAGCCAAATCTATATGGGGGCTATATGAAGTAATAGTCCGATATAGCCCATGTTCGGACTCAACCTGCTTTTGGACAAAAAAAAAAGAAAGAATCTGTGCAAAGTTTCAGCTCAATATCTCCATTTTTAAAGACTGTATCGTTTTTTCAACAGACAGACGGACAGATGGACGGATATGGCTAGATCGTTTTAGATTTTTACGACGATCAAGAATATATATTCTATATAGGGTCGGAAATGGATACATCGATGTGTTGCAAACGTAAGGACAAAATGAATAATCCCCCATCCTTTGGTGGTGGGTATAAAAATTCGAGGAGAATGGTGAGATAGCGTTGTCCAATTACGGTAACGTGACGATTGGCATAGTCGACGGCGCACAGTGCAGCTTTTAAGTACTCTAGAGCTCTAAAATTTCGCACAGGGGTATATTTGTAATATAGAAAAAAGTGGAGTATGGTCCAAATCGATCTATAACCTGGTATGGCTCCCATATAATACGATTTCCCGATTTAACTTCTTGAGCCTCGAGAGGTTGCAATTATTTCCCGATTTGTCTGAAATTTTGCAAAATGTCAACAGTTAAGAGTTTAAACAACTACCACAAGTATGATCCAAATCGATCTATAAGCTGATATAGTTCCCACATAAACCGAACTGCCGCTTTTATATCTTGAACCTCCAGAGGGAGCAAGAAGTATCCAATTTGGCTGAAATTTTGCACAATGACTTCTGCTATGACTCAAAAACCCCATCTCAAGTATAGGCCTAATCGGTATATAACCTGATATAGCTCCCATATAAACCAATCTCTTGATTTGAGTTCTTAAGCCTATAGAAGGCGTTTACTTTAACCTACGACTTTATTCCTGAATTGTATTTTCTGTTTTACTGATTTCTGGTGTTTAGGTTAAGTTTTGGGGTTTGGTGGATTCAGGAGACTATAGTTACATATTCCGACGAGCTTTTTTGTAGAATTTTTTGATATGGTAGAATCCCAGCTAACGTCTTCATAAGCCACGACCTGAACCACAATCCCTTGTCAGTCGGTTTTACGTACCGGATTGACCCGATGAATCCCTTTATCGGGAAGGGCTGCCTCCTTAGTGTACAATACACTGCTACAACAACAGCAACAATAATGACCTGAACCAAACGAATGTGAACAAACCGTTGTAGTGGCCCTTGACTTTTCAAAGGCATTTAATGCGGTCAGTTTCACCACACTCTTTAATGACATTATCTGATCTGATCTGATCTTCCGAACTTGACGAGAAGGTGGATTGTAAACTTGATGTGCGGTCGCCAGTCCTACATAGAGGGAATGTTCTCTTCCCGATGCTTTTTAACCTATACCTTACTAAGCTCTATTCTGGTGAAGGGGAATAGTATCGGTGAGTATGAATAAACATCGATCTCCAAGACCTTGCAGAAGTTTTCAGAAGTCACAACTTGTTAATCTCTCTCACGGAATTATTAGCCACTCTTTTCACCATCTAGACAAATAAGGTCTTAATAGGGCTTGAAGTTATAGCCGATGGAAAAAGAATTCCAACAGTAAATCAACCGAATATCCTAGGGGAGATCCTCGATAACCTCTTTTCGTCGTCAGGCCATGCTACTACAGTCTGCGATAAGGCTGGCAGCACTTGGGGTACGGAATAGTGAATAGTGTAGCGCCAATGTGAAGAAAGCAGGAGTGAGCAATACGCAGTGGAGAAATCTGGTCAGCCTAAAGATGACAGATATCGATCAAAAATCTTAACATTAAAGATCATAGTGAGCTTCTCTTCAATAAGAGTTTTCATTGTGGTATTCGAAGAAAAATGAAATTTTTTGAAGGGGGAAGTTATGCCCTTAATAACGAAAAAGAACATCAGCGAAATGTCCACACTTACAGGATCCTTTCCCCTCCATTAAATTTTCCATAACCAAATCGCAAGGTGGCTGCCCTATATCCTCCATAGAATCAAATCACATCACAAACTCTATTTTTGAGGTCTTGAATTGACGCAGGGCTGTTGGCGTTACCTTATCTTACACGTGGTTCCAAAGGAAGAAGTCGCATGGTGTTAAATTACAAGATCTCGGTGGCCAATTGTGATCGCCTCTTCCAGAGATGACACGGCTTGGAAACTTTTCCCGTAAAAGAGCAATGTTGCATGTATGGCACGTAGCGCCGTCTTGTTAAAAGTAAATTTAAACAGATTTTCTGAAAATTTTGCACAATCTCTCCAAATTTGACTTTTACTATGTGTACCGATTTTGGTCAAAATCGATTCATATTTAGGTCCAGATCAGGTCCCATATATATTTTCGTCCGATTTTGATTAATACTGCGATATTTTGGTGATTTGTAAGCCAAACTCACAAAAATTTGGCACAAAAGATTTTTTTATGATTCTGGAGATCACTGGTGAATTTCTTAGAAATCGGTTCAGATTAAGATATAGCTCCCTTTTATATGATTCGCCCGATTGTCACTTTTAGGCACATTTTGCAAGCACATACATCCGCTATCTTTTCAAAACTTTGCACAGCGATTTCTGCTATAGGGTATCAAAAAGGACGGCTTTGGCAGACTTTAGCCCAAACCATTTTTTTTCTATCAACCTACACGCAGGGGATGTCCCCTATGAGTGCAGTGCATTGCCAAGGAAATTAAGAATTGGAGGGGGGAAAAGGATGTAATGTTTATTGACATTTATCTTAAATCTCTGGAGGTCAAAGTGGGTGGGAAAAACTTTAGCCGGAAGTCGATTTCACATACGAACGGTTCGGGCGAAATAATAATTCTCTATATAATACATTGTGCGGTCAATCAATTACAAACGAGTGTGAGTTCCTGGAATGTCTAGTATCCCTGACAAACATCCTTACATCAGGAATAAAAAGACGAATATCAGACGAAAACACACGATAAAACTACCGATAGAACAGCGCCAAACAACCCACATTCTGACGATGTTCAAGGGTGTCAATAAAGTTGGATAGCCTACTGTCCCCAATCAATGCCATCGCTCTCCTCTGTACACGGTCCAGTAGCTCCACGAACGATCTTGAAGCTCCAGCCCATAAATGTGAGTTGTACTCCATTTACGGCCTTATGAAAGTGGTGTAGATGTAAAGAAGATCAGATGGAGTGAAGTTATTCTTACACCGTTTAAGGAAGCCTAAACATTGCTTCTTTCGACACTTCGAATACATGTTTAGTCCAACGGACATCACTTTGTATTTTCCATGCCCAGAACATCAAGAGCTTCTGATTGCTCAACATCTATACCGTTGATAGACAAAGATGATCGTAATGGGTCAGCGAATTGTTTGTGTGACAACAAGCAGCACTGAGTCTTCCGTGCATTAAAATCTACTCGATTCATTCGACCCCACTGAGAAATGGCCAGCAAATCCTGGCAGAGTGTATCATCCATAACCCGCCTATGGTCAAATGAGTACGAATGACAGAGATTACTGTCATCCATAAATGAGTAGATCGTATTCGATGTCTGACTCAATAGATCGTTGATGAAAATAAGAAAAAGAGAAGAACAAAGAACAGAGCCTGGGGTACACCTGCGGTCAATGAGAATCCTTTTATAACGACTCGAATAGCGAGATCTCTGCGAAAGCTCGAAAAAAATCGAACGAAGCCATTACCGACAAACTCTGATAGTAGTGCACCGTGCCAGACCCCATTAAATGCCTTGGAGATATCCAGAGCCACAACCTTACTCTCACCAAACTGGTGGATTGAGCGACTCCAACGTTTCGACAGAAGTGCCATGAGGTCGGCCGTAGAGCGATTTCTGCTGAACCCATACTGTTGGTAGCTAAGAAGGCAATTAGACCCTAAATACCTCGCAAGATGGTGATTAACCATGCTCTTCATGATCTTGGAGAGAGCGGAACATATCGCAATTGGCCGATAATTGGCAGGGTTGTTTGCCTTGCCCTTCTTGGGTATTGGCTGAACGTTCGCAACCTTCCAACGCACCGGGAAGACTCCCGTACGGTAGGCAAGCTTGAAAAGGTTGCGTAATGGACGAGCAAGCGTCGAAGAACACCTGCGCAAGACAAGTGTTGATATGCCATCCGGGCCCGGGAACTTATTTACGTCTAGATTCTCAAAAGGCCTTTTAACTCCAAGAGTTCGAAAAAATATCTGGGGCATGACGCCAGATACATTTTCGATTGATGGGAGTGGTTGATTGCTATCTGGCAGAGAAGAGTTCACTGCAAATATATCAGCCAACAGGTTAGCCTTATCAACTGGGTCAGTGAACGTTTGATCATCCTTAACAAGAGTTGGAATAGATGAAGAACTACCCTTTCCCTTACCCTGTTTTACGAACGACTTGGATATTGACTTCTTGAGCCTCTAGTGGTCGCAATTCTCGTCCGATTTGACTAAAATTTTGCACGTGGTGTTTTGTATCACTTCCAACAACTGTGCTAAGTATTCTCAAAATCGGCGCATAATCTGACTTCTTCAGCTTTTAGAGCGCGCAATTCTTATCCGATTTGGCTGTAATATTGTACGAGGTGTTTTGTTATGACTTTTAACAACTGTGCTGAGCATGGATCAAATCGGTTTATAACCTGGTATAGCTGCCATATATACCGATCTTGGATCTTGACTTCTTGAGCCGCTAGAGGGCGTAACCCTCATCCGATTTGGCTGAAATTTTGCATAAGAGTTTTTGTTATGTCTTTCAAGAACTGTGCTTAGCATGACGTAAATTGGTACATAACCTGATATAGCTGCCATATAAACCGATCATGGGTCTGGACTTCTTCAGTTTTTAGAGGGCGCAATTCATATCCGATTTGGCTGAAACTTTGCATGAGGTGTTTTGTTATAACTTCCAATAAGTTTGCTTAGTATGGTTCAAATCGGTTTGTAACCTGGTATAGCTGCCATATTAACCGATCTGGGATCTTGAATTCTTGAGCCTCTAGGGGGCGCAATTCTCATGGTGGAGGATATATAAGATTCGGCCCTGCCGAACTTAGCACGCTCTTAATTCTTTTAACTTTTTATTTGCACTTTTCAATATTTCATTGCATTCACATTCATTCACAATAGACAGATTTATGGTTAGCAAAAGAAATAGCGTCACTTTCCATAGTTGTTAAGGGCTTTTCCCTACACCTCTAACCAATAAAATACCTATATACAAAGGGCAATGATGCACAGGGGGGTTATCACTAACGATTGCGTTTCAATACTCAATTAGCAGTGTCACATTCATATGGATTCTGGAATTTCCTTTCAAAATTCTATAACAGCTATCGATTCAATTTAAGTAATTTTGTACTTTTAAGGCTTAGATTAAATAATCTTAATACGTTTCAATTGAATTAATTAATATGTAGATAGTTTTTTTTTTTTTTGATGTGTTGCGGGATCAAATCTCCTACACTAGAATTAACAGCACTAAACAAACTCACACAAGCACACTCACACTCGATGCCCACAGTGGATTACACCCAATTGTCAACGTTGGAGTGTCACGTTGTTTGTATGCCAAACAATTTTCGCTTTCGCCGCTTTCCGGTGTACGATGTTCAGTAGTTAACGGTCAACTGAAACTGCAATGCATTTCAAATGGCTCAGGCTTAAGTATGAGAGTATAATTTAGTTTAAGCTAAGCTCTTTGGAGAGATTGTCAGGCAAAATATCTCTATTCTAAACTAGAGAGAGAGAGAGAGAGAGAGAGAGCAAAAATGCCATAGTGCAATTACCCAATTGTTATTGTCTCTGTTGGCAGATGCAAATGCATCACATAATTGGTTCTGTCGGACAGCCTTGCTTGCTGGCTGCTTGCTCATCCGGTTGACATGGTGTAAGTTCCGGCATTTACTTTCGTTTTGGATTTTATTTACACTCTCATATTCATAACAACAGAACAGAAGTGACAGCTCACCGAAAGCTTGGTGTGGGCATTGATGAGTGAACACTGGAATTGTTTACATTGTGTAATAAAATTGAATTTTTCAATATTTGCATGAAAAATTGAGTGGATTACACTATTCAACAAAATGAAAAGGGGTGTATTTGTAATTTGTAATTTATTGACACCCGCACAACAAGAACGCGTGTTCTTATGATTATAGTACGGGAAATTAATCCTTTTAAAGTTACAATGTTAGACAAAGTATAAATAAATAAATGTAAAAAAAAGAAAAAAAAAATCAAATATAATAAGCTTGAAACTAACAAAATATAAATAGGATGTTAATTTGAGTAATAAATCAAAAATAAGAAAAATATTGGTATACAATTAGTTACCGCTCACAAGTCAAAATTAACACTTGACATATTTATTTTTAAAAAGACTTATCTAGAATCCCTAAAGTGATCTAGTAATTTACCTTTAAATGTTACAACGTTACTGATGGTTTGAAGGTCGTGCGGGAGAGAGTTCCAGAGCTGAACGGCGAATATAAATAGATGCCATTGAGAGACTAAGCTACGGTGTATCATTGGAATCAATTTGTTTCCTCGGTTCGACCTTGCAAATCTGATTCTCTCAAATAAATGAGATGGTGCCTGTGTATATATTATCCTATGTAAAAAGGTCAATGACCTCATGAGCAAAACATCACGAAATGATACACCATATAAGGATCTGGAGAAACGGAAAGTGGAGTCTTGTCGACGAAGACCATATACATAGCGTACCACACTGTTGAAGAAAGTATCGATCTTACGACTGCTTCGAGAATCACAGTTTGCAAATAGCTCACAACCGTAGAGTAGGCTAGGTATAATATATGACTTTGCCAAAAGTATTCTTACCCAAAGAGGAGTAAGTTGTTGAGTGGACCAAAGCGAGCGAAGCTTTGAATACCCTTGACCAACAGCAGCATTAATATGGTCTGTCCACGACAAGGTACTGTTGAAAGTCACCCCCAGGTTCTTTGCACGAGCCACGATCTCTAACCTCTCATTAGCAACAACAACAACAGGATCGCAAGTGAAACGTGAAACCCTTTTCTTAATAACCATGCACTTCGACTTGAGAGGATTAAGGCACAAGCCATTAGCATTTGCCCATTCATAAATTCTGGACAGGTCATGGTTCAGCATCCTGACATGGTCGTCTAAGCATTCCTTCGTGCTACTTATATAGACCTGCACATCATCAGCATACATGTGGGTCTTACAAAATGAGAGCTGGTCTGGCAGGTCGTTGCTATATAAAGAGAATAGAATAGGGCCCAAGATTGAACCCTGGGGCACTCCTCGAATAACAGGCAAGGGACTAGAAACTGATGACTTCGAAACCACGGATTGGGTACGATTGGAGAGATATGACATGATTAAACGAACAGACGAAGACGAGAAATGAAACAGGTTTTTTAATTTTGCTGCCAACATATCCTCCGAATTTTTCAGTGTTACTATTTCAAATTGGCTATAGGTCCCTTAATGACAGGGGGATTTGACGTGGTTCTTATCCAGCAACCATGGGTGCGTGGAGGAATGGTTCGTGGACTAAGAATTCCAGGATTTAAACTACTCAAGGGTACGGGGAATGGGAGACACAGAGCCTGCATTAGTGCAAAGAGTAGTCGAAATGTTTTTCTTCCTCCGTCGCTAAGCACTGAGGATTCAGTAGGAGCCAGCCTTGAAATAAATAAGTCTCATTACTGGCTGGCTTGCCTATATATATGGCACATGATTCAGAGATGCCGCTTTCAAACCTGATTGAAGCCGCTTCTACAGGGAGAAAGAGCCTCATGGTAGGAAGTGATGCTAATGCACATCACCAGGTATGGGGTGTCAACGAAAGGGGTGAGCTGCTTATTGAATGTATTATGAGTTGCAATCTGGCGATTTGTAATAAAGGTGATAAACCGACCTTTATTACCAGGAACAGGCAGGAGGTACTAGATATCACCTTTATATCGGAAGATATAAGCGCAAGAATATGCGACTGGGAAGTGTTGGATGACCACAGCTTCTCTGATCATTGTTATATTAGTATCAACCTTGGGGAAAATACTTCGGCTAAACAGAAGAAAGGGGGACTGGGATACATTTCGCCACAAATTCTGCACGATTATCCCTTCTAGACCGGAAAAGGAAGTGGAAACTGCGTAGGATATAGACATAATGGTCAAGCGGATCACGAAAGCACTGAATGACTTGCTTGTGTCAGCATGTCCTA
This sequence comes from Stomoxys calcitrans, assembly GCF_963082655.1. Taxonomy (NCBI): domain Eukaryota; kingdom Metazoa; phylum Arthropoda; class Insecta; order Diptera; family Muscidae; genus Stomoxys; species Stomoxys calcitrans. Next base: position 43,231,748 of record NC_081556.1, on the reverse strand, counting down.
GTGCAAACCCAAGGGGCAAACAGCGATCGCCATGGTGGACCCCAGAATTGGTTGGTCTAAGGAAGGGCTGCAGAAAAGTCCTCAACTGGACGAAACCACAAGAGCACCACAGGATTGGGTCATCTATAAGGCTGAGCTAAGAAAATATAAGGACGAGCTTAGAAAGGCTCAGAACAAATCTTGGGTAGAATTCTGCAGCTCCGTGGAGTATAGATCTGAGGCCTCTAAGCTAAGGAAGATTCTATCCTCGAGACCTATTACGGTGGGATATATTCATAAGTCAGAGAATGCATGGACAATGTCAAGTGAGTAAACACTAGAACTATTCGTTGATACACATTTTCCAGGAAATTCTCCAATGGATAATGTGGCGTCAGAAGAGGTATTCACTGGTATGCATTCGTCGGAGGTTATTGGGGAAACTGTGTCTGGGCCGAAAATCCTTTGGGCGATAAGAAGTTTCGATTCCTTTAAGCCGCCAGGCCCTGATGATGTATAACCGGTTGAATTATAAGCTTCGTCTGATAGACTGGTTCCTTGGCTTAGTGAGATATACTCTGCTTGTATCAGCATATCATATATATCTGTGGGATGAAGGGACACGAAGATCATTTTCATACCGAAAGCAGAAAAAACATACCACACGAAGGCGAAAGATTTTCGCACTATTAGGCTGTCATCCTTTATGCTGAAGACTCTTGAGAGGTTGATGGGAACATATCTTAGGACAAAGATCCCTGGAGATCGCTTGTCTCGGCAGCAGCATACATATAGTGAAGGCAAGTCCACTGAAACAGCCCTGCAAGAGCTAGTAGGCTACATAGAGGGTTCCCTCGCTGTCAAGGAATATACAATGGTAGCATTTCTTGGCATTGAAGGTGCTTTCAATAATGTAAAACCGACGTCAATCATGAAGGAGTTGGAGTTTCTAGGCATCAACTCTACCGTAAGAAAGTTGATAAATAAGTTACTTACTAAAAGATGCATTACGGCAGGCTTGGGATTTGTGGATCTAAAAAGATGGGTCAAGGAGGTGTACTGTCTCCTCTTCTTTGCCATTAAAAATATATTGTTGTTTCTGGAAGAAAAATGTGTAAAAGTGGTCGCGTATGGTGATGACGAGGCAAATGCAGTTAGGGGAAAGTTTCCCAGCACTCTTAGAGATATACTTCAGGATGCTCTATGTGCAACAGCGAAGTGGGATACCGAAAGTGGTCTAGGTGTTAATCCATTCAAGACAGAAGAAGTTCTTTTCAGCAGGAGATGCAAGTTGCCTACAGCTGTACCTGTCTCCTTGGGAGCAGAGAATGTTCCATTTAGTGAAAGCGCAAAATTCGGGTGTTTTGCTGGATAGGAAATTGAACTCAAATCCATCATTTTGGAAAGGACAAGAAAGGCAACTCTTGCCCTATACACCTGCAAGAGAGCCATTGGCAAAAGTTGGGGATTTAGACCACGCGTCATGCTTTAGGTGTATACTGCAGTTGTTAGACCTATAATGCTATATGGTGCTGTGGTCTGGTGGACGGCGCTTCAAAAGTCCTCCTACTATTCAATACACAACTGGATGGCTTGTTGGTGCCTCACAGCCGCACTGGGGACGACACCATCTGATGCACTGAATTTAATGCTACATCTATTGCCTCTGGACATTGTGGCTAGACAAATTGCAGCGACCACTGCCGTGAGGCTAAGGGAACTTTCTCTTTGGTCATGTGGCAGCTATGGATACTGTGTTATCGTTGATACAATGTCCGATGTTCCAGTCAGTGTGGATTACACCCTGCCTGAGACGCTTTTTGATAAAAATTACTGTACCACTATTCCTGATAGAACCGATACGAAATCCCTGATAATAGAAGTTACAAAGACTTTTATTCGAATGGTACCAAACTAGATGACCAGGCGGGCTTTGGGGTTTACTCTAAAGATCTAGAACTGGTCATATCGAAAAGGTTACCAGAAATCCAGGCAGGCATTAAATCCCTGGAGAACGTATTTCTAAACACAAAAACCGCCTTCCAGTGTCGCAGATCTCTCAAAGAGATGACTGAACAGTTCAATAATTCACCTGTTCTGGTTGCTGAACCACAGATATATCCCAGAGAATTGTAAGGCGGACGAGCTTGCGAGACTAGGAACTACCTTACACTTGGCAGGGAAACTGGAATCTGTGGGTATGTCTCTAGCGACATGTAAGCTAAGTTTTTAGGATCAGGCTCGAAGGGCAATTGATGATAGATGGTCACAAAGATGGGGCTGTGAGCATTCCAAAACTATGTGGTCTAATCTAGACTTGAAGAGGTCTACCGCTTTGTCTCAATCATGGATCGCACTTATCAATTTCTTTGGCCGATATCTCTTTAAGGACAAACAAAGTATAATGGATAAGAATTGTCATGTAATTTAAGCTATACCAAGTTATGAATTGGTGCCATACTTGGTTCTGCTGTTGGAGACCAAAGTGGAAATTGTTGTGCAATATTTCAGTCAAATCGGTTAAGAATTACGGCTTATAGTGACTCAAAAAATAAAATTGGGAGATTTGTTTATATGAGAGCTGTATCAGGTTATCGACCGAGAGAAATGTAGAGCAGAAGAGCTTGCGAGACTAGGATCTACGGTACACACTCCAAGACAACGGAATTCTGTGGGTATGCCTCTAGCGGCATCAGGCCCGAATAGCAACGAATGACAGATGGTCACAAATGGGGAATTGGGAACATTCCAAAATTATGTGGCCGAATCTAGACTTGTAGAGATCTGCCGCTTTGCTGTCGCTGGCTAGAACAGACCTCTCAGTCTTTGTGTCTGTCATGATAGGTCAGATCGGTAAACATGGTGACTAACGACTTCTGCAGAAACTGTGAGAACGTAAAACATTTGCTGTGTGTGTGTGTTCCGCACTGGTAATCAGGAATATTTCCACTTCAGGTTCTCATTTCTTTAAAAACTTGTCTGATTTAGCGGATGTGAACATTCGCAAGCTGTTGGGCTTTTTAGAGCGATCTGGATGGTTCGTCGTTAAGAACTAGAAGGCATCTTCCTACTTCTGTTGCTGTGGTATTACAATGGACGAAAACGTCCGAATTAGTCTGAGTGCAGACTGCCAACACTTTGTTTTTGATTTTTTTTGGTGTAGTAAAGTTTTGCTTTCAATTGACATTTCCCAGCATTGCCATAGCTGTCATATGGAAAACAGATACTTTTTTTTTAAATTATTTAATAATATTGTAGAAGATAGAGAAATTAGTTTTCCCCTGTTAACAACGCAAAGAAAGATTTGAGGAATAGTTTACTTAGTTCAATTATAAAACGATCCAAATTTAGTGCAAACTTAAGTATGGAACAAACGGTCAATGAGGATTTAGGTAACATAATACAGAAAAAAAGTAAATGTTCATGAATTTAATGGTTTTGATGTTCAAGGTACTGCGGTTGTCTCAGAGAGTGAAAGCCTAGAGCTGGCCAGCATTGGAGAAAGTTCGGAAGTTGCTATTAAATCCATATGTGCCAGTAAGGACCATTCGCTCAAGGCTACTGAGTCTAATACGAAGAAGACTGGCTCAAATATACCACAACGAAAAAATGTAAGTATGAAAAAAATTCAAAAAATGTTGGAAGGGAAGTTCTAAAAGCCAGCGAATTCAAAGCAAAATCTTTAGTTTTCCAGAGATATTTAGATCTGTAAAGAAGGTGGCAGGCGCATGTAGCAAATCCTATGCATACACGTTTTTTTGTGTGAACTCCTTGGGGTTATGATTTTTTGCCGCTGCTTACCCACATGAAATAAATGACGCAGTGTGTGTCTGCTGTGTTAGTTTGTTAGAAAAAGAGAGAGAGAGAGTGGGAGAAAGAGGGAGCGAGAGAGATAAAGTAAGGGAGAGAAAGGTAGAGAGAGAGATAAAGTAAGGGAGAGAAAGGTAGAGAGAGATTGGGAGAGAGTCTGAGGCAAAAATTTATAGAGCGTACCTCCGATTTCGCTGAAATTTTGGTAGATGTGGGTTGATCCCAGGAACAAGAATCTGAAGTCCTTTTTTTTGGGGCAAAGGCCGTGGAGCCACACAGGGGTGAAAAACTCCCGCTTTATGAGTGCTCTAATCTAGACAATATGCATATCAACTGTTTGGTGTGGTTTGCATGCCGGCTGAGTCAATGGGCCATACTTCTTCGTCGACAATGCCAATCGTCACGTTACCGTCAATGGACAAAGCTACCGCACCATGCTCACTGATTATTTTTGGCCTGAATGGGATGATATGGACCTGGTCGACATGTGGTTTCATCAGGATAGTGCCACAAGCCACATAACACACATTACAATCAATTTATTAAAGGGTACGTTGGATGAGCGTGTTATCTCACGAAATGGCCCAGTCGATTGGCCACCTCGTTCATGCGATTTGACGCCTTTAGACTATTTTCATTGGGGCTACGTCAAGTCAATGGTCTATGACCAAGTCGATGACGCACAGTAAGAGAAAATATTTGACAGCCCGAACAATTTTTCGAAATACCGAGGTGGCCAACTTTAGGGTCCTGTCAAAAGGAGCCCGGACAACCTATGGCCTTCAAATTTTGAAATCAGAATCGATTTGGAGTAAACTTCCCAGATGTTGTGTTAATCGTCGAGGAAAGCGTTGTGCAAAATGTTGACAAGCGCAATAAATGCGCTTGCTGTGACTTTAGAAGTTAAAATCGGGCGACACATATATATGAGAGCTATATCTAAATCTGAACCGATTTCCATAGAATCATAAGAAAGTCCTTCTCGCCAAATTTCGAGCGAATCGGTTAACAAATGATAATTTTATTGCATTATTACTGCAAATCGGACGAATATATATATGGAAGCTATATCCAAATCTGAACCGATTTTTTCCAATTTCAATGGGCTTCGTCTTTTGGCCGATAAACATGCCTGTACTAAATTTGAAAATGATCGGACGGAAACTGCGACCTGTACTTTGTACACAAATTAACATGGACAGACGGACAAATGGCCGGACAGACAGACGGACAGACAGACGGAGAGACAGACGGACAGACAGACAGACGGACACAGCAAATCGTATCAAAAAGTGAGTCGATCGGTGTACTTATCAATGGGCCTATCCTTCTCTTTCTTCTGGGAGTTACAAACAAATGCACTAAGTTATAATACCCTGTACCTCAGTAGTGGTGTATGGTATAATGATACATAGAAAATGTTTCTCTTGATTAGAAAAAATCCTAATGGTATTATTTAGAATTTTGAAAACACTTTTATTTTTCCCATAGATCCCTGTAACAAGTCCCGCCTCGAAAGCAACCGGAATTAAGAAAGTGGTAAGTTCAGAAGAAGCATTTTAAAGCAATCATTCTCTTATATCGCAAATTTCCTCTGCAACACAGTCTAATACCTTAAGCTTGAAAAAACCCAATACTTCCGACCAGACTTCGAAAGTATCTCCATCAAATACTTCGACACCGAGAAGTCCTAAACGTACTCGGAATTCAAACTCAACCAATCCGCCTGGGAAAAGGCCCCATGGATCAATGTCTCAATCAAATATGCTGCAACAAAAGGCAAATCCAACGAAACCACCTGCAGCCGGAAATAATCGAGCAGCGAGTGTGAATCCAGCGAATGCCAATTATCGAATGGGTAAGTTTTGGGACCAATTTTGCAAGAAAATCCCCCGAAATTTGGCACAGAAGTCAGGAGGAGCATAACAAAACTCGCTGTACCAAGAGAAATCGGGCAATAAATGCGTCTTTTAAAGGCCCAAGACCTGAGAATAGGGGTCGTTAAATATGGCAGTCATATTCAAATTTAGTCATTACCCGTAGGAATTTCGAGGGGCCTACTACATTTATATGTGCCAAACTTTAGCGATATCGGGTAAGAAATAAGGCTTTTATAGGCATAAAACCCAAAAATCGGCAGAGGGGTATATATGACAGCAATATCTTTATATGGTCTAATGTGAATCGTACTTGGTTCGAATATCGGAGGCCTAGTATAGGTTAGGTTGAAAGAGGAGGACGCCAAGATTAGTGCCTTAGCATCACGTGACCTATTGTAACTCCTTGTGAATTCTTCCTTTTGCGCCTGCGCCTCAAAAGCTCCATCCGCTTAGTCCAATTATAGTCCAATACTAGTCCAAAAAATAGTTGGATATCATCTCACGATAGCGCTCACCATTTACAGTTACGTTACGATTCGCATCATCTTTGAAGAAGTACGGTCCAATGATGCCCGCAGCCCATAAAACGCACCCAACTGTGACTTTTTATACCAACCACAATAGGATGGGGGTATACTAATCTAGTCATTCCGTTTGTAACACTTCGAAAAATTGATCAGAGACCCCATAAAGTATATACATTCTAGATCGACTCTACATTCTGATTCGATCCAGCCATGTCCGTCCGTCTGTCGAAATCACGATAGAGGTCAAACGCGTATAGCTAGCTGCTTGAAATTTTGCACAGATACTTAGTATTGATACTTAATATTGATTGGTCGTTGAGGATTGCAAATGGACAATATCGGTTCAAATTTAGATATCGCTCCCATAAAAACCTATCTCCCGATTTGACTTCTTGAGCCCCTGGATGCCGCAATTTTTGTCCGATGGTGTTTTGTTATGACTTCCAACAACTGTGCCAAGTACTGTTAAAATTGGTTAAGAACCTGATATAGCTCCCTTATAAACCGGTCTCCCAATTTGACTTATTGAGCCCTAGGAAGTCTCAATTTTCATCCGATTTAGTTGAAATTTTGCACATTGTATTCTGTTTTGAATCCCAACAACGGAGTCAAGTACGATCTAAATCGGTCTACAACCTGATATAGCTCCCATATAAACCGATCTCCCGATTTGACTTCCTAAACCCCTGGAAGCCGCAATTTTTGTCCGATTTGGCTGAAATTTAGCACATAGTGTTCCCAACAACTGTGCCAAGTACGATTCAAATTGGTCAAGAACATGATATAGCTCCCATATAAACCGATGTCCCAATTTTACTTCTTAAGCCCTTACAAGCCGAGATTTTTATCCGATTTGGCTGAAATTTTGCATATAGTGTTTTGTTATGACTCTTAACAACTGCGCCAAGTACGGTCCAATTTGGTCTATAACTAGGTATAGGTCCCATATTTTAGCAGAATCCATGGTGGTGGGTCCCCAAGATTCGGCCTGGCCGATGTTATTTCTCACTAGCATTATTCGTTTGAATTCTAAGTTTTCGTGCTTCGTCTATATATCCATTTGGTGGGTTTTTGGCGACTGTAAGAGCGCAAACAAAAATTTCGTACGAATCGCATCACCAATCTCCGAGATCTGGTGTTTTTAAAAACTAGGGTAATGAGAAGTGCTTTTAGACGAAGAATAGCATCTCAGACATTTTGACTCAAATATGGATATCAAATTCGTGTTGCATTCCCAAATCCCTTTAATTTGAGCCCCATATTGTCATGGTCGGTAAATATGAACCGTTTTGAGGGGGTCTTGGGGTTGAGGCGGCCAGAGTCACTTGCCCAGAAAATAGCTATCAAATTCATTCTTTACTCCCAAATACCGTTAGTTTGAGCTCCATATTGTCATAGCCGGAAATGAAGTTCAGTTTAGGGGGTGCTTTAGGGCGTACCCCTAAACACATGGCTCCAAAATTGGATATTAATTTCGTTTTCTACTCTCAATTACCTTTCATTTGAGTATCATATTGTCATAATGGATCAATTAACCTATTTGACGTATTTTTAAAAGGAAAAGCGCCCCCTTAACTTGAACGCAAATTTTAATGTCATATTCGTAATCTACTCCCAAATGTCTTTCATTTTAGTCCCATGTAGCCATGTTCATTTGTGGGTATTTGGGGATGGGGCGACCTCCTATTATTTGGACCTATGATGGTTACCCCCTATACTTCGATCTGATTTTCTATGCCAGATTCGTAATCTACTCCCGAATACCTTTCATTTAAGCCCCATATTGATATGAACGTCTAAGATGTTAGTTGGGGGGAGTTTTGTGATTGGGACGGCCCGATGGGTACTTAGACCCAAATTTTAATACCATATTCGTATTCTACTCTCCAACATCTTTTATTTGATACCCATATTGTGCCCATCGGTCGATTTTTGGTTTTGGGTGTCATTTTTGTGGAAAGGGGGAGAGTCCGCCCCCTTCCGATATTGAAATATTATTTAGCCTATATTTCCTTCCAGACCAACCTTTATAATATTTGAAAACTTCGAGAAAATCGTTTCAGTCGTTTTTGAGTCCATACAGAACAAACGAACAAACCGAGTCCCATATAGCCGTGATTGGCTAATGTGCCCATTTTGGGCGTTTTGTGGGGGTGTAGTAACCCCCTATACTTCGACTTAAATTTGTATGCCAGATTCGTTATCTACTCCCGCATACTTTTCATTTGATATCCATATTGTCCTTATCGGTTCACTTTTGGTTTTTGGGGGTGCTTTTGGGGCAACGGGGGAGGGTCCACCTCTTCCGATATCAACAAATTATAAAGCCTATTCATCCTTCCTGACCATATTCGTAATCTACTCCCGAATACCTTTCATTTGAGTCCAATATTTTCATGATCGTCAAATAAACCTATTTTAGAGGGTTTTAGAGCTGGGGCGGCCCCCCAGTTACTAAGACCCAATTTTTAGGATGCAATTCGTACTCTACTCCGGAATACCTTTCATTTGTCTCCACTATTGTCCCGATTGGTCCACTTTTATTTTTGGGTAGTTCTTTCTTTCAAAAAATTATATAGCCTATGCTTCCTTCCAGACCAAACTTCATAATCTGAGAGAATTTCGAGGTAATCGGTAATAAACAAGCCGACAAACAAACAAACACAAATTGACTTTTATACCCTTCACCATAGGATGGGGTATACTATTTAATTTCGTCATTCTGTTTGTAACTCCTCGAAATATTCGTCTAAGACCCCATAAAGTATCTATATTCTCGATCGTCATGACATTTTAAGTCTATCCATCTGTCTGTCGAAAGCTTAAGCGGCTTAAAATTTTGCAAAAATTCTCCTTATTAGTGTAGGTCGGGTTGGGATTGTAAATGGGTCCATGTTTAGATATAGCTACCATATAAACCGATCTTAGATCTTGATTCCTGAGCCACTAGAATGCACAATTCTTATCCGATTTGGCTGAAATTTGGCATGAGGTTTTTTATTATGACTTCCAACAGCTGTGCTGAGTATGGTTGAAATCGGTCCATAACCTGATATAGCTGTCATATGAACCTATCTGGGGTCTTGACTTCTTGAGCGTCTAGAGGGCACAATTCCCATCCGATTTGGCTGAAATTTTGCACGAAGTGTTCTGTTACGACTTCCAACAATTGTGCTAAGTATGGTTGTAATCGGTCCATAACCTGATATAGCTGCCATATGAACCGACTTTGAAACTTGACTTCTTGAGCCACTAGAGGGCGTAATTCTTATCCGATTTGGCTGAAATTTCGCATGATGTGTTTTGTTTATGACTTCTAAGAACTGACTGTGTATGGTTCAAATCGATCCTTAACCTGATATAGTTGCCATTTAAACCGATACGGGATTTTGACTTCTTGGGCCTCCAGAGTGAGTAGTTATTATCCGATTTGGCTGAAATTGTGTGCAACGGCTTCCACCGTGATTTTCTAAAAATACATTCTTTTACTTATCTAGCAGTTCTATTTTCCTCCTTATCACTTTTTAGCCACCACTACTATTCGCCCGAGTGTTACTGCAGCCAACAAAATCCCAGCAATCAAAACAAATTTGAAAAAAATGGTATCCACAGCAGGTGACAAAATTACCTTAGAGTCCTTGGAAGAACAATTAAAGGATCAACAAAACGAGTTTCTTAAAAAAATAGAAGCCCTGAAACACTCTTCCCATGCCGCTCAACTGGAAGGTAAAGAATATCAACTCATGGGCTTGGTATTCAATAATGAATGCGAGCCTATGCTAAAAGATATGAAAATAGGAAAATTAACTGAAAAACTTGGTAAGTTTGTCCAATATTGAGGTAAGAACATTCTTCACAAACATTTCTCACTGGTAGATGAAAATTCTGCTAATGCCTTGAAGGAGAAGTTAATTAAAAATATGAATGAAGGCTTTGCCAAACTCAAAGACAAACTAAATCGAGAAGGAGACTCGGGAGATGATTTGAAATTAAAGGAGATACAGGTGAGGCTGTGGATATTTACTTTAGAAATGTTTACTAATTTTATTTTATTTTTATCTTTAATTTGAAAAAGGACTCAAATGTAAAGGCAATATTGGATCTAGTCGATGCTATTAGCAATTCTTACAAGGATGAAACAATGCAGGAGGTGACAAATATGGAGAAACTTAAGAAGGAATTAGAGGTACGTTTTTAACCTCTGTATTGATAAAAAACTATCCATCCCACAATAAAGAGGTCAGAGTTAGAAGGAATATTTGGGCTTCCACTAATTTTATAATACACAGTTAGTTTAGATGCATTAGGCATTTTTTCCCAAGGAAAAGGATAGTTTTGGTACTCTTTCCCAAGGGAAAGCTTACTTTTAGTACTCTTTCCCAAGAGAAAGCTTACTTTTAGTACTCTTTTCCAAGGGAAAGGGTAGTTTTAGTACTCTTTGCCAAGGGAAAGTGTAGTTTTGGTACTCTTCCCCAAGGGAAAGGGTTAGGTTAGGTTTAAGTGGCAGACTCACTTAGATATTTTCGTCTATTGAGATACCACAGGAACAGGAGAAGGAAGATGCCTCCTAGTTCCTACCGTTGTACCATCCAGATCGCTTTAAAAAGCCTAATAATTTGCGAATGTTCACATCCGCTAAATCAGACAGGTTCTCAAAGAAATGAGAACCTAAAGTGGAACTCCTTCCGACTGCTAGTGCGGGACACACACACACACAGAAGGTGTTCTATAGTCTCTTCTTCTTCGATGTCCTCACAGCTTCTGCAAAAGTCGTTGTTGGCAACCTTCAATCTGTCAACATGTTTTCCGATTAGAAAGTAACATCTCATGGCAGACACAATGATTAAGACGTCTGTTCTAGCCAATAACAGCAAAGCGGTAGAACTCTTCAAGTCTAGATTAGGCCACAGTGTTGGAGTGCTCACAGCCCCCTCTTTGTGACCATCTATCATTCGTTGTCCTTCGGGCCTCATCCTGAAAACTTAGCTTACAGGCATACCCACAGATTCCAGTATCGCTGGAATGTGTAGGGTAGTTCCCAGTATCGCAAGCTCGTCCGCTTTACAATTCCCTGAGATATCTCCCGGCGCCCACAACAGGTGACCTCGTTGAGAGATCTGCGACAGTCGAGGGCGGGTTTTGTGTTCAGACATACGTTCTCCAGGGATTTAACGGCTGCCTGAGAAGATATTTGTGCCAATCGTCGTAATGACATTATATCGAAGCCATTCAACCACTTCCTTAATTGCAAGAATCTCCGCTTGATACACAATGCAGAGTAGTAAAACTACCCTTTCCCATGAGAAAGATTACTAAAACTACCCTTTCTCAAGATAAATAGTACTAAAGCTTCCAAGCGAAGGAGTACTAAAACTACCATTTCCCAAGGGAAAGAATACTAAAACTGCCCTTTCCCAAGGGAATGAGTGCTAATGCTAACCTTTCCCTAGGGAAGGGGTACTAAAACTACCCTTTCCCATGAGAAAGAGTTGTAAAATTACCTTTTTCCAAGAGAAAGAGTACTAAAACTACATTAGTCAAACTATCTTTTCCCAATGGAAAGAGTACTAAGCCCACACTTTTTCAAGGAAAATACTACTACAACTTCAGTTTCCTTATATAAGAGTTCTATGATTGAAGTTATCCTAGGGAAGAGTAATAAAACTATTGATTCCCATGGGAAGGAGTACTAAAACTACCCTTTCTCAGGAAAAGAGTACTAAAACTAGTGTTTCCGAAGGGAATGAATACATCCCAAGGGAAAGAGTACTAAAGCTACCCTTTTCCAAAGGAAGTGTACAACAACTACCCTTTTCAAGCCTTTTCCAAGAAAATAAGTATGACTATCCTTTTTCAAGGGAAAGAGTACTAAAACTAGCCTTTCTTACGGTTTCTCCAGGGGAAAGAGTACTAAAAACTGACCTCTCTTGAGGAAAAGTTTACAAAAACTATCCTTTACCAAGGAAAGTGTACTAAAACTACCCTTTCCCAAGTAAAGAGTACTAGATAGCATACTACTAAAACTAAGCTTTCTTAAGGAAAGGATATTAAACTAACCATTCCCACAGTACAAAAAATATACTTTTCTAGTGAAGTCCTAAGTAAGTTCTAGTGAACTTATCTTTAAATAGTCCTTCTCAAGAGAAGGGTAATAGAACTATTCTTTCCCTAGTGAAAGAAGGAAATCCTGCTCTTCCCCAAGGATTAAAATAAAATTTCGCCAAGGAAAACAATAATAAAACTTTCCTTTCTTAAGGAAAAGAGTACTAAAACAATCCTTTCCCTATAGAATAAGCACTTAACCTATAGAATAAGCACTTACCAAGGGATAGAGTATTAAAAAACTACGCTTTCCTAGCGGAAATTTTAAGGAACACTATTACCAAGAGAAAGAGTTGTGCGATAACCCATTTACAAGAAAGTGTTATTAGAACTTCTCTTCCCCAAGGAAAGGAGTACTAGAACTACCCTTTTCTAAGGAAAAGAGTATTAGAATGACCTTCTGCAATGAATACAATATTAAAACCACACGTTGCCAGGGATGAGTAGTTAAACTACCCATTCCCAGGGAAAGAGTACTTAAACTGCCTTTCCCAGGGAAAGAGTACTTAAACTGCCCTTTCCCAGGGAAAGAGTAGCAAAACTACCCTTTCCCAGGTTAAGAATACCTAAACTACTCTTTTCCAAGGAAAGAGTACTTAAACTACTCTATCCCAAAGTAACGAACTAATCCTAAACTTTCCGAAGGGAAAATGCTTTTAAACAAACCTTTCCCGAGGAAGAATACCTAAACTACCTTTTCTCAGGAAAATAGTTTTAAGCTTCCCTTTTCTTATGAAAGTAGTACTTAAAATAGCCTTTCTCAAGGAAAAGAGCACTACGCTCCCACTTTTCCAAGGGAAATATCATAAAATTTCAGTTTCCTTATATAAGAGTTCTATGACTGAAGTTTTCCTAGGGAAGAGTACTGTAACCACATTTTTCTTAGGGAAGAGTACTAAATCAAAACTTTCTTTAGGGAAGAGTATTTAAACTACCCTTTCCCAAGGAAAAGTGTGCTAAACCCACACTTTTCCTAGTGAAAATGTACTTAATCCACACTTTTCTTAGTGTGGTAAAAGTTGCCTAGGCAAATAGTACTAAAAATACAAAAATACCCGTGTAGTTCTCATTCAGGAACCGCCGAATACTTCTATCATATCAACGTTTTTGTCAGTTAGTGTGGTCAGAAGGCGGTTAGTGTGGTCAAAAGGCGGGTAACCAGAGTAACACCCCAAGGAGGGGTGTTCTCGCCGATTCTATGGAACCTCGTGATTAATGAAATCCTGATGAATCTCGGTGGGGACGGCACGAGGACTATCGCTTATGCGGACGACGTTGTGCTTCCGGTCCGAGGCAGATTTCTGTCGACGATCAGCGAGATCATGGAATGGTCGCTGAGGAGGTTGTCGCGATGGGCTTCCAGAAATGAGTTGAGGACCAACCCAGGGAAGAAGGAACTGGTGCTCTTCGCGTGTAGATATAAGATACGGAGTTCAGACTGCTACCCTGCGGATGTCGAAGGAGGCAAAGTACATAGGCATAGCTCTCGATTCGAAACTGTCATGGAAGAGGAACACCGAGAAAAGAAACCATAAGGCAATGTGCGCTTTTTAGTGCTGCAAGAGGATGTTCGGTAGGAAGTGGGGGTAACTCCCAAGACGATTTGTTGAATGTATACGGCCATCGTGAGACCAGTACTGGCCTATGGAGCACTGGTATGGTGGAATGCCGTAGAGACGAGGACGGATATCAATATCTATACATCCTACATCAGGCCGAGGATGGAATATAATTCTCATATATGGGCAGGAGCTCGTCGGAATGTGGGTAGCGTGGTATTGCTCTATCGTTATTATTATTTTTATTTTCATGGCGTGTGTTCCAGAGATTTTCATCTTCTTATCCCTGACTTGCCAGGAACTCACACCCGTTTGTAATTGATTGGCCAGTCGACCGAACCATACATTAGCGAGAGTATTCATTTTTCGCCCTACCCTTTTGTATGTGGAATCGACTTGCGGCTAATGTCTTTCCCACCGACATTGACGTTCAGAAATTTAAAACGAATATCAATAAACACTACTCCCTCTTTCCCCCTCCAACCCTTAACTTTCCTAATTGCCAACGCAATGCACTGCATATATAGGGGATATCCCCTGCATGTTGGTTATGTGAAAAAAAAGTTTAAAGTTAATGAAGATCTAACAAATGGTGCCAGAAACTGTGGGGGTATAAGTGGTTCCTATGTCTAAGGGAAACCAGGCAAATTTCTGAATACTTCTATTATACAATCCTAAATATCCATGACTTGACTCCGTGACTATATTATTGCGAGCGAGGAATAATGTATTTAACGAGGTAGATGGTTGCTACTACAGTAATTGAGACATGACTGTTAAGTAACTACAAATCTTCACGCTCGTTAGATCAGCACGAACTAGCGAACTAGCAGTGGTCTTATGATCCTAATGACATTCTATAGAGATAAAGGGATGTTTTTCTATTCAACTATCAGTTTAATGTCACTCTGTTCCGGTTTGATATATCTATATTTTCATTGAAAGCTTTGTATCGAAACACATTCTGGTGGTAAGTGTTTATATCTCCAGGGAGATAAATCTTACCTTCCATAGCTTTGGATGTGACATGGAGTTTCAAATCTTAACTTCGTCTTTACCAATACTACTCTGCATACCTAGTTATCTGACTTCTTTCTATTTCATTTTCTTAGGATTATAAAAATTCTCTTAAAATTATGCAAGAAAATTATTCAGAGCTTTGTGGAAAGCATGCAATTGAGTTACTGGCGCTAGAAAAGGATATACAATCGAAATGCCTTGCAACGTTTGAACAAAAGGAGCAATTAATAAATGAGGTATGGCAAGTTATTTATGTAAAAGCCCAGTTTTTGACTTAAAATTTTGATTGTTTGATTATTCAGCTTCAAAAGAAACTTGAAAAAAGCGAAAAGCAAATCGTTGATCTACAATCTCATTGGGAGTACCAGAAAAACGAAGATTTCTGTCAAAAGAAGAATTTGGAAGAAGAACTACAAAATGCACAGGAAAGGTAGTTCATATTCTTCTTTAGTTTTAAGTGTTTTATATAGTTATGCATCATATTTTTCAATTCATAGATTTAAAGAATTTCAACTAAAATTTAAAGCCATCGAAAACGATCTAAGCCTTCAACACAAGCAAGTGGAGCAGAAGAATAATATAATTGAGAAACTGCAGACAGAGTTAAAGGACTTACAGGCCATCATACATGAACAAACTTTGAAACCGGAGAATGATATTGAAATCTCACAGTTGAAGCAAACAATTGAAACCCTACAAGAGGAGAAGTCTTCTTTGGAAGAACAAAATAAACATTTGATTGAGGTATGATACATTGCTATGTCTATATGGTGTATTGATCCTGAGATGGATCAAACATCATTCGCATATTGAATTGTCAAACTAATATATCTAATATATTTATTAAATTTTCAATTTTTTGATGTTTGCAGGATTACAATAACTCCCTCACTGAGGCAAAAGAATATTGCAGAGAGTTATGCAGTAAGCATAAAGACGAGTTACTAGCAGTTAATGAAGTCATCAAATCAGAATCTCTTGCGGTTCTTGAACAAAAAGAGGAAGAAATCAAAGAAGTAAAGAATTCAGATTTTTATAACCTCCACCATAGGATGGGAGTATACTAATTTCGTCATTCTGTTTGTAACACCTCGAAATATGCGTCTGATCCTCATGGCATTTTAAGTCGATTTAGACATGTCCGTTCGTCTATCCGTCCGTCTGTCGATCGAAAGCAACTTTCGAAGGAGTACAGCTAGCCGCTTGGAATTTTGCACAAATATTTTTTTTTAGTGTTGGTCGGTTGGGATTATAAATGGGCCAAATCGGTCCATGTTTTGATGTAGCTGCCATATAAATCGATCTTGGATCTTGACTTATTGAGCCTCTAGAGGGCGCAATTCTCGTCCGATTTGACAGAAATTTTGCGCGTGATTTTTTAGTATCTCTTCCAACAACTGCGCTAAATATGGTTCAAATCGGGTTGGGATTGTAAATGGGCAAAATCGGTCCATGTTTTGATATAGCTGCCATATAAACCGATCTTGGGTCTTGACTTATTGAGCCAATAGAGACTTATTGAGCCAATTCTCATCCGATTTGGCTAAAATTGTGCATGAAGTGTTTTGTTATGATTTCCCATAGCTGCGGTAAGTATGGCGCAAATCGGTACATAACCTAATATAGCTGTCATATAAACCGATATGGGATCTTGACTTCTTGAGCCTCTACAGGGCGCAATTCTCATCCGATTTGGCAGAAATTTTGAACAACGTTTCTCTCATGACCTTCAATATACGTGTCTGAATCGATCAATTGTTTGATACAGCGCTAAATATGCTTCAAATCGGTCCATGTTCTGATATGGCTGTCATATAAACCGATCTTGGGTCTTGACTTATTGAGCCTCTAGAGGGCCCAATTCTCGTCCGATTTGACTGAAATTTTGCACGTCGTGTTTTAGTATCACTTCCAATAACTGCGCTAAATATGGTCCAAATCGGTCCATGTTTTGATATAGCTGTCATATAAACCGATTTTGGGTCTTGACTTCTTGAGCCTCTAGAGTGCGCAATTCTTACCCGATTTTGCTGAAAGTTTGTACGAAGTGTTTTGGTATTATTTCCAACAACTGTGTTAAGTATGATTCAAAGCGGTTCATAATCTGGTATAGCTGTCATATAAACCGATCTTGGATCTTGACTTATTGAGTCAATAGAGCGCGAAATTCTCATCCGATTTGGCTGAAATTTTGTATGAGGTGTTTTCTTATGACTTCCCATATCTGTGGTAAGTATGGCGCAAATCGGTATATAACCTTATATAGCTGCCATATAAACCGATCTGGGATCTTGACTTCTTGAGCCTCTAGAGGGCGCAATTCTCATCCGATTTGGCTGAAATTTTATATTTAGCTTCTTGAGTCCCTAAAAGGAGCAATTCTTATCCGAATGAACTGAAATATGACACAATGACTTCTACAATGTTCGGCATTCATTTAAGCTCCGAATCGGACTATAACGTGATATAGCTCCAATAGCATAACAATTTTTATTCAATATTCTTCGTTTGCCTAAAAGGAGATACTGCGCATAGAACTCGACAAATGCGATCCATGGTGGAGGCTATATAAGATTCGGCCCGGCCGCACTTAGCAGGCTCTCACTTGTTTTTTTTTTGTTATGACCTTTGAAAATCAATTTTCCCAAATTTTAGCTACAAAAGTTACTTAAAATCAATGAAGGAAAAATTGCAGAACTCCAATCAACTTTGGCTGAAAACGAGAATATAACCAACGAGCTTAAAAACAACAATGAAAAGTAAAATGTTCCATAATTTTTAAGTGTTTCTTAAACTAACTTAGGAAACTTTATTTGGCATACACAGATTTCAGAAACTTGAAGACAATTTTAAAGCCCTGGAGAAAGACCTAAGTCTTCGATCTCAAGAGGTCAACCAGAAGAATGGCATGATTCAAAAGTTGCAGAAGGAATTGAAGGTCTTACAAAGCAGCATGGAACAACAAACTTTGAAATATGAAAACGATAAAGAAACTCCCAAATTTTTAAAGAAAATCACCACAATGAATCAACAAATTCAAAAGTTAATGGAGGAAAATTCTGTGTTGGAGAAGAAGAATCAGGAATTGGTTGAGGTATGTATGGAACTGCTTTAGCATTAACTAACGAGGGCTATGCCACTCAAACAATGGATCGCTACATTGTTGGATTTATCCAAATCAGATGTTGTCTCTCCGTAAATTCAGAGGTTTCTCTCTAGGTTAGGTTGAAAAAAGGTCCAGATATCAATCCGCTATGCCATTATGGACACACACCTAAGCCACTAATCGGCTTGTTGTGCGCTCTAAAAACTAAAGAGTAACCTCGGAAAAGAAAATTTTTTTTAAAGATTCCATGCTACGTACAAAATCCTTAATTTTTTTCCATACCACTCCTCTAAGTTGGTTCATGTCTGGTATCGCGTTCTTACCTAAGTACCGGTGTCTGTTAGCCGCGGAAGCTGGGCAATGTCATAGGAAATGCTCCAACGTCTCATCATCTTCCCCGCATGCCCTACACATGCTATTACTTGCCGCACCGATTTTGCATAAGTGAGCGATTTTGCAGTCCTATGTGTCCCGTTATGACACCAAAAGCTGTACTGACCCCTTTCTTACTGCCTTTCAGTAAAAGCCTCGTCCTCTAACGCGTTTGTCGCGCATGACCTTAAATCGGACTTCATCAACCCGAAAGACTTCGGGTTACCCAAGTTTATTGATGGCAGTTCTCTGGCCTTAACTGCCAAATCGTCTGCCCTTTCATTCCCCCTTACTTCGTTATGGCCCGGCACCCAAACGATGGGGATCGTGCTATCTTCAGAGAAGGCGTTAATCTCCTTCTTACACTGCCCTTCCATTCGGGTTTCCTACCGTCGCCTCGATTATACCGCGATAGTATGAGCTGCTCACATCCTTAATCCATTCTCCCATCGCCTTAAGTCTCATAGCCGCAGTGGCTGCCTCACACTTAATCTGTATGCCAATCCGTCGGATGTCTAGAATAATCTTCACGAGCCCTAGTGGGCGTGGCCCTTATCGCTCCTCCTATGCCTAGACAAAATGTTCTCTGAACTTGTTGTATGGTCCTTATGTTGCAATGCTCCCATCCTTAATCCATTCTCCCATTACCTTGAGTTTCATAGCCGCAGTGGCTGCCTCACACTTAATCTGTATGTCAATGGGTCAGATATCTAGAATAGTCTCCAGTGCCCTAGTGGGCGTGCTCCTCATCGCTCCGCCTATGCCAAGACAACATGTTCTCTGAACTTGTTGTATGGTCCTTATGTTGCAATTTTTCTCCATAGCAGTCCACTAAACTACTGAGTATTGGTCTAATAACGCTCCTGTAGAGCCAGTGGATTATCCTCGGATTCAGGCCTTATTTTGAGCCTCAGCCCGCCTACATAGAGTCCAACTTATGTGCGCCTACTTAGTACGCTCCTGAATGTGACACTTGCAATTAAGTTTCCTATCCAAGATCACTCCTAAGTGTTTGACCTTGTCAGATATCGAAATCGTTTTGTTGAGAAAACGTGGCGCGTCAAATTGTCCCATCTTCGTCTTCCTCGTGTACATGCATATTTCAGTGTGTTAACATTGAGACTTCTGGGTCTAGCCCAGTCATATGCCATATGCAAGACCTTTTCGGCCCTTCTGCATGGCTTGTTCGGATCCTTACCCCTAAGAAATATTTTAATTTCGTCTGCATAGCAGTAATAAGACTTTCTAGGCTGGCTACTACTGAATCTTTACTGATTAGCGACGGAAGAGGAAAAACATTTAGAGCACTCTTTGCAAGAATACAGGCTCTATGTCTTCCATTTCCTATACCCTTGAGTAGTTATATCCAGAAATTCTTAGTCTACATACCATTCCTCGATTAACCCATGGTTCTTGGATAAGAACAAAGACAAATCCTCCTGCCGTCAGAAGGACCTTGAGTGCCCTCGAAGTGGCCTTACAAGGGTAAATATTAATTTGCAGCAACCGGACCATTGTCCATAGGCTTCACAGTGGACTGTGTTAGCTTCGTCTTCTGTGTCCACCAGGATTTCATCGTCACAAGATTCGTTCGATTTCGTCATGATGAGTTTCCTAAGGCATTCAGGGGCAGTTGCGAAAGCCGTAAAACCACTCTTCCTCAGGTGTGGACGTTTCCTCCTTAGATGCTTCACTAGCTGCTTCTGTCGAAGTACCTTTCGATTCCCGTCCTTCCCCACTGCCGAATACCTTGAGCACAATCAAACCGGATGGCCCGCCCACACAGAACTTTTTGGCTTCTGTTTCGACCCCCTTATTCAGTCTCATGCAACTCACCAGACTTAGCGATCTGGTCGATAGTTTCTCATGCAAGTATTCAAGAACAACTGTTGAGTCGTGACACAACTCTTTAGGACTTGTTGAGGTCTGTGAGACGGCCTGAGTTTAGTGCGAATACTGCATGCGTCCGTTCGCCATCTGCCTTATCCCATCTACCAATCTTCCAGTCGATAGTTCAAAGAATGGGATTAGGTTAGAATAGGTTAAAAAGTCGCTGCTTGTATCAGCAGATTGGAACAGACGTTTTCGCCCATTGTGATACCACAGGAAAGGAAGATTAAAAATGCCTTCTAGTTCGTGCCGTTGAACCATCCAGATCGGTTTATAAAGCCCAACAACTTGCGAATGTTTAAATCAGTTAAATAAGACAGGTTCTCAAAGAAATGAGAACCCAAAGTTGAACTCCTTCTGATTGCCAGTGTGGGACACACACACAGAAGGTGTTGTATAGTCTCCTCATCTTCGATATCGTCACAGCTTCTGCAAAAGTCGTTATTGGCTATCTTCAGTCTGTCAGCATATTTTCCGATTATATTGTAACTTGTCATGACGGACACAATGACTGGGACTTCTGTTCTAGCCAGTGACAGCAAAACGATACAACTTTTCAAGTCTAAATTAGGCCATAGATATTGGAATGCTCACAGTCCCTTCTTTGTGACCATCTATCATTCGTTATTCTTCGGGTCTGGTCCTGAAAACTTAGCTTACATGTCGTTTAAGGCTTATCCACAGATTCCAGTATCCCTGGAATATGTAGGGTAGATCCTAGTCTCGCAAGCTCGTCCGATTTACAATTCCCTGGGATATCTTTGTGGCCCGGCATCCAGAACAAGTGAATTTTGAACTGTTCAGCCATCTGCGACAGTCGAGGGCGGTTTTTGTGTTCAGAAATACGTTCTCCATACGATTTAATGGCTGCCTGGCCTGGTCTGAGAAGATATTTATGCCAATCGTCGTTATGACATATCTTAGCCATTCCACCACTTCCTTAATTGCTTGATACACACTGGGATTACCGTCCGTTAATCTTTCAAGGTGGAGGAGACTAACAGAGCGCAGGGGTTAGCGTGTCCGCTTATGACGCTGAACGCCTGGGTTCGAATCCTGGCGAAACTATCAGAACAAACAATTGTCAGCGGTGGTTTTCCCCTCTCTTGGGGAAGCGGAATCAATGTCGTTGTCCTTCAGTGTGCTTTGCTTAAAGTCAACCGTTTGTTGTGTTTTTGTCTTCATTCCCATCACACAAAAATTTACTTAAATCCGAAAGTTGTAATTGATGGCGAAATTGGCTAACTAAGTTGTGATGCAACTAAGGTTAATCCTTAAAATCCTTGTTCAAGTGACACACCCCTGATGGTTTTAAAAAAAGTGAAATATTTTTAATCGTTAAAATATTTTTAGGATATATCTAAAAACAAGGATTTAACACTCAAACTGGAAACTGCACAAAATCGCCTTAAGTAAGTACGAGTTTACTTTAAAATAAAACAACAGAAACATTTTATTTTTTTTTCTTGAATATTTCTTCCTAAGGGGCTTGCAGCAGGAGTTAAATGACATCAAAAAATTAAATGAATCCAAAGATAATAAAATTGAGGTAAGTGAATGCAAGAATATTTTATATTCGAACGTTGGGTTTCCAACACCATGCATTGGGAATAGAGTACAAATCTTGCATATGGGTTAGGTTAGGTTAAACGAGAGAAGAAGAAAAAAGTAGTTGAGAGTCCCAAATCAAATCTGGAAACGAGAAAAAGAAAGGGATGAATAGTAGGATACAAGGCGTTAAGTTCGGCCGGGCCGAACTTTGGATACCCACCACCTCGGGTATTTTGTCATAATCGGGTGAAAAATGCATAACTTATGCTCCTATAACAGATTTATCGAAATATGGCCCGATTTGGACCAAATTCGTCACGGATATTGAGAGGTCTAATAAGCATAAATCACTGTTCAATTTTATAGAACAAAATATTGGTCTTTTTGGTAGCCATATCCAAATATAGACCGGTCTGAACCATATACGATACGGATGTCAAAAAGCCTAACATAAGTCACTGTGTCAAATGTGCCTTTCATGGGGCCAAGACTTTAAATCGAGAGATTGGTCTATATGACAGCTATATCCAAATCTGGACTGATCTAGGCCAAATTGAAGAGGGATGTCGAAGGATCTAACACAACTCGCTGTCCCAAATTTCAGTAAAATCGGATAATAAATGTGGCTTTTATGAGCTTAAGACCCTAAATCGACCTATATGGAGGCTATATCAAGATATAGTCCGATATAGCCCATCTTAGAACTTAACCTGCTTATAAACAAAAAAAGGGGGTGTCTGTGAAAGTTTCAGCTCAATATCTCTATTTTTAAAGACTGTAGCGTGATTTCAACAGACAGGCGGACGGACATGGCTAGATCGTTTTAGATTTGTACGCTGATCAAGAATATATATAATTTATGGGGTCGAAAATGGATATTTCGACGTGTTGCAAACGAGGTGACAAAATGACTTTACCCCCATCCTTCGGTGGTGGGTATAAACATTAAATTGTTGCGCTTTGTGTGTTTGTCTGTTCCGTATAGACTCAAAAATGGCTGAACCGATTTTCATGAACATTTATTTAAGCCTCGGTGTAAATAGAGTACTCAATTTTTTTATATCCGAAGGGGGGCGGACCCTCCTCCATACCCCAATTTTTTAAAACGCCAGATTTCGGAGACGCGTGCACCGAAATTTTGTATGCCACCTTATGGCAACCCAAAAACACGAAATTGGTATAAAATGTTTGCGTCAAATAAACTGGGGGGACGCCCCATCCCATAACCCACCCGGACGGATATGTTACCGATTGAGACAACATGGGTATCAAATGAAAGGTATTTAAGAGTAGAGTGCGAACTTGGTATACTCCCCAAACCCAAAGCCCAAAAGCAGGACATGTGTATCGCAACAATAATGGACTGAAATAAATTGTCTTTTGGGTCTTAGGGATAGACACAGGAGGACCTACTGATCTGTAAAAATGTGGCATCACAAGTAGTAGCTTTGAAATATGATTTTGAATGTTGATAACCTTTGAATATTAATAGCCACCTTCAAAATGCTTCACATTATGCGGCTAAAAAAATCATGCTCTAGCACTATGCTGATATTATTTCAGGGTCCGCTCCTTAAACTCCCATCATACCGGCCATGTTTGCCTACTATGGCTCAAATGATAGGTATTTGAAAGTAGAAAAATAATTTCATATCCAATTTTGAGGCTATGTGTTTGGGAATCGTCTCACCCCATAATCCCCTCCTAAACCAATGACAATTGAGGCTCAAATAAAATGAATTTAAGAGAAGAGCACGATGATGATATTTTTTTTGGGCTAAGTGCGTGGGTGGTCGCTCCATCCTACATACCCCTCAAACTGTACTTATTTGTGGATTATGGCAAAAAGGGGCTCAATTCTGGTATCTGTTTTATGGCCAAGTGTTTCAGGGATGTCTTATCTCATAAACTCCACCTAAACCAGACATATATACCGACTATATCATTATGTAGCTTAAATGTGGTTTCTGGGAGTAGAGTATGAATCTGATATCCACTTTAGGGGCAAAGGGTGTGGCAACTCTAATCCACCACCACAACGATGAGAACGATGTGCCGTATAAACTACCTATTACAGGTCTTTCTTCCCTTCTCTCTCTCTTTGTTTATTTTTTTCCCATAACATAGCTAACAAAACTACGCCAATCAGAGAATGAAAAGGATCGCCATATAGCAAAACTCAATGCTCAGCTATCCAAATCCCTTGCCAAAATATATGAATTGGAGATGCAATTGCAGCGCAATCAACAGCTGCTGGAAGTTCGCAGCCAATTAATTGACTCGCTGCAAGAAAACGAGGCCAATCATCGCTTGCACATGGGCGAAAAGATAGTGGAAATGGGTGAGAAGAATAACACCATTGCCGAGGTATGTCTTTGTATTATGATTCTATGGATTTGAAATGGGTGTGTCATTGACGCTCTAGTCCTCGATTTCATTCAATCAGCTGACCCAAGAATTGTGTTCCTGTTCACAGGAGGTACATACTCTCAATGAGAAAATCTATGCCAAACAATTGGAGTTCACCGAGCAACAGCATATCATCAAATTGTTAGAGGAGAACAACAAACGTAGCCAAATCATGCGCATTAAGCAAGAGGAGAAAATGTCACGCATGACAGAGGATATTGCCCATTTGCAGAAGATCATGTAAGTTAGGCTTGAAAAGGAGAAAAGAAAAACAAATTTTACAAAAGATCTTTAAATTACAATACAGCAAAGTAATGAGAAACTTTATAAAAATGAATATTGGTTGCCCTACAACATATCTAAATGGAAACGGAAAACTTTAGTAACGCACCTATATATTTTATAAGAAAAGTAAGTTTTTTTGTATTTAACTTTCTTAAGGTGAATTCAATGGAAAGCTTTCTTTTCGAATGATTTGCTAAAGTTTTCCGTTAAATGTGGCCTTAAACTAAACCAAAAACATAAATTTCACCCCCCCTCTCTATCTTGCACTTGTTCATTTTCAGTGAAATTTATCAAGCCAACCTTTTGAATGCCAATACCAATTTAATTTTGAAACAACAGGCCCTTATGCCCCCTAACAATCGGATGGAGATGGAAACCTATGACATTAATGAGAACTTTTACCATTACACGGACCAACGTAAACGCAAACGTCAAATCGCTATAAATGTCAAAACATATGAAGCTTAAAACGCTGTCAAATTCTACAATTCTCCAGTCAAGTGTCATGATGTCAGCATATGAGCCTTCAAAATTGACAATGTTTGAATGTGTGTCAGTTTTCTTTGTAAAATAAAACTATTTGCATGTTGCCTTCATAAATTGTCTACAGAAAAAAGCGCTGATATGTGTATATTCATGGTATAAATTATTCTTCCGACAAGCCAATGCACAGTGGTATTGTAAGGGTCTGCGCACTAATGTGTGTGTGTGTGTGTGTGCGTGTTGGTGTAAATAGGTCTGTCTTTTTGTGGTTGGCGGCGCTTAAAAAGGCCACTGCCAGAAAAAGGGTTTTTGATTGCAGGCCCATAGGCTTGCCACGTTCTCAAAGCATGAAATCGAAAAACTATTGGGTTGCCCAAAAGTAATTGCGGATTTTTCATAAAGTCGGCGTTGACAAATTTTTTCACAGCTTGTGACTCTGTAAATGCGTTCTTTCTTTTGTCAGTTGTCAGCTGTTGCTTTTAGCTTGCTTTAGAAAAAAAGTATAAAAAAAGTATATTTGATTAAAGTTCATTCTAAGTTTTATTAAAAATGCATTTACTTTCTTTTAAAAAATCCGCAATTACTTTTTGGGCAACCCAATATATTACAAATCGGGATTCTCTAAAAACCCTAGACTAAGTCAAAACTTAGTTTTTATTTGAAAAAAAAAGTGAAAAGGCGCCCACCACTCACCTCAGGTATATATGTAAACTACCTTCCATCAAAATCCGGTGAAAAATTCATAATTTATGCCTCCATAGTAGCCATATCGACATATGGTCCGATTTCGATCAAATTCGACACGGATATTGAGTCGTCTAATAAGTACAAGTCATTGTTCAATTTTGTAGAACAAAATATTCGTCTTTTTTGGTAGCCATATCAAAATAAAAACCGATCTGAACCTTATACGACACGGATGTCGAAAAGTCACTGTGTTAAATTTCAGAGAAATCGGGGCCAAGACTTTAAATTGCGAGATCGGTCTATATGGCAGCTATATCCAAATCTGAACCGATCTGGGCTAAACTGAAGATCGATGTCGAAGGGCCCAGAACAACTCACTGTCCCAAATTTCGGCGACATCGGACAATAAATGCGCCTTTTATGGGTCCAAAATCCTAAAACGAGAGATCGGTCTATATGGCAGCTATATCCAAATCTGAAGCGATCTGGGACAAATTGAAGAAGGATGTCGAAGGACCTAACACAACTCACTGTCCCAAATTATGGCAAAATCGGACAATAAATGCACCTTTTATGGGCGCAAAACTTCAAATCGAGAGATCGATCTATATGGCAGCTATATCCAAATCTGAACCGATCTGGGTCAAATTGTAGAGGGATTTCGAGTGGTCTAATACAACTCGCTGTCTGAAATTTCAGCAAAATCGGATAATAAATGTGGCTTTTATGGGTCTAAGACCCTAAATCGGCAGATCGGACTATACTATAGCAATATCCAAATCTGAACCGATCTGAGCCAAATTGAAAAAGGATGTCAAAGGGCCTTACATAACTCACTGTCTTGAATTTCAGCAAAATCGGATAATAAATGTGGCTTTTATGGGCGCAAGACCTTAAATCAAGGTATCGGTGGATGTGGCTGCTATATCCAAATCTGGACCGATCTGGGCCAAATTAAAGAAAGATATCGAGTTGCCTAACACAACTCACTGTCTCAAGTTTCAGCAAAATCGGGCAATAAATGTGGCTTTTATGGGCTTAAGACCCTAAATCGGCGGATCGGACTATATGATAGCTATATCCAAATCTTGACCGATCTGGGCCAAATAAGAGAAGGATGTCGAAGGGCTTAACATAACTCACTGTCCCAAATTTCAGCAAAATCGGATGATAAATGTGGCTTTTATGGATCTAAGACCCAAAATCGGAGGATCGGTCTATATGGCAGCTATATCCAAATCTGAACCGACCTGGGCCAAATTGAAGAAGGATGTCGAAGGGTTTAACACAACTCCCTGTCTTAAATTTTTGCAAAATCGTACAATAAATACGCCTTTTATGGGCGTAAAACTTCAAATCGAGAGATCGGTCTTTATGGCAGCTATATTCAAATCTGGACCGATCTGGGGCAAATTGTAGAGGGAGGTCGAGTGGTCTAATATAACTCAATGTCTGAAATTTCAGCAAAATCGTATAATAAATGTGGCTTTTATGGGCGTAAAACTTCAAATCGAGAGATCGGTCTATATGGGGGCTATATCAAGACATAGTCCGATATAGCCCATCTTCGAACTTAACCTGCTTATGGACGAAAAAAGAATCTGTGCAAAGTTTCAGCTCAATATCTCTATTTTTAAAGACGTGATTTCAACAGAGAGACGGACAGACTGACGTGCATGGCTAGATCGTCTTAGATTTTTACGTTGATCCAGAATAGACATACTTTATAGGGTCGGAAATGGATAATTCGATGTGTTGCAAACGGAATTACAAAATGATTATATCTCCTTCCTTCGGTGGTATAATAAACAATAATCGTATAGCTAAACATATGTTAATTACCGCTGATGTTTTTAGTAGAGTTCACATTAAACGATTGCTCTGAATTATAGCAGTTTATAATTATACCCTCCACAATAGGAAGGGGGATACTAAGCCAGTCATTCCATTTGTAACATCTCGAAATATTGATCTGTGACCCTATAGGATATATATATTCTGGATCGTCTCGACATTCTGAGTTTATCTAGTCATATCCGTCTGTCGAATTACGATAGTGGTTGAAAGCTTAAAGATACTTCTTATTGATACAAATGGGCCTTATCGGTTCAGATTTGGATATATTCCCTATATAAACTGATCCCCGGATTTGACTTCTTGAGCCAATAGAAGCCTCTATTCTCATCCAATTGGGCTGAAATTTGGAACAAAGACTTGAGTTATGACTTCCAACCTCTATGTCAAGTATGATCCGAATCGGTCTATAAACAGATACAGCCCCCATATAAACCGATCCCCGAATTTGTTTTCTTGAGCCATTAGAAGCCACATTTTCCAACCTTTTCGGCTGAAATTTGTTATAACATAACAACATGCAAGCTAAGTATGATTTGAATGGGTCTATAAACAGATATAGCCCTCATTTAAAGCGATCAAAGGATTTGCTTTCTGGAGCCCTTAGAAGCCTAAATTTTCACCTGGTGAATGAATTATAACTTCCAACATCCATGTTAAGTATTATCCTAATTGGTCTGTAAATAGATATAGCCACCATATAAACCGATCACCAGATTTGACTTCTTAGGCCCCTCAATTTTCATCCGATTTAGCTGAAATTTGGAACAAAGACTTAAGTTATGACTTCCAATATCTATTTCAAGTATTGTCCGAATCAGTCTATAAACAGATATAGCCCTCATATAAAACCGATCGCGGATTTGACTTCTTCAGCTCTTAGATGACTAAATGTTCACCTGATTTGGCTAAAATTTGGTCCAAAAACCTATCTTTAGACTTACAACATTAGTGCCAAATAAGTGTACATTTTTAGCAGAATTCATGGTGGGTATCGAAGATTCCGTCCAACCGAAATTAGCACGCTCTTATTTGCTTTTAATTCACTTGTTTATTTACTTTTCGTTTTGTTTTCAACTTTAGCAATGTTCAACCTTTGACAATTTTTCTTTCGATATTTACATAAATTCACTCTAGTGCCATAGTAAAGGTAAGTGGTTTAAAGATTTTACTGTTTTATAAAATTCACTTTTAGCAAATATCTCGGTTTTATGTAGGTAAACATATTGCTTTTAAGTAGGTACATATGACGGTTTTAACTAGGCAAGTATTTTAGGGTTATAAATTTTCTTCCATAGGCTTAAGTATTACAAGGTAAGTTTTAATGTCAATTTTTGGTACAAACAAGATGCAATATACAGTTAAGGCAAAAAGTCTACATATACCCCATGATTTCGGTCGAATTTCAATCGGTCGATCGAAATTTTGCACAGATGCATAATGTTGATGAAGGTCGTTGAGGATTACAAATGGGCTATATCGGTTTAGATATAGCTCTTGTATAAACCAATCTCCTCGGCTTGTTGTACGCTCTAAAAACTATAAATTAACCTCTAAAAAAAATGTAAGTGAGTAATTCCATGCTACTTTCAAAATCCTTAATTGTTTTCGATACCACTCCCCTAAGTTGGTTCATGTCCGGTATTGTGCTTCTACCTAAGTACCGGTATCTGGTAGACGCGAAAGCCGGGTAATGGCAAAAGAAATACTCCAAAGTCTCACCATCTTCTCCGCATGCGCTACAAATGTAATCACTTGCCACGCCGATTTTACACAGGTGAGCTCATAGTCCTGTGTCCCGTTATGATAGCAATAGCTATACTGACCACCTTCTGGCTTCCTTTCAGTAATAGCCTTGTCTTCTCACGATTTGGATGCCCCCATAGGATTTTCGCCGTCCTACCGACAGTTTCGTATTCCACAATGTTGTATTCGCATTCGTAGCCCACTCTCATAACTCGGACTGCATCGACCCGAAAGGCTTCGGGATAACCAAGATTATTGAAGGCAGTCCTTTGGCCTTCACCTCCAAGTCGTCTGCTCTTTCATTTCCGCTTACTCCGTTATGGAGTAAGCGGATGTGAAATTTGCCATCCTCGGAGAAGACGTTAATCTCCTTCTTACACTGCAAGACTGTTCGTGACCTAACCGTCCTGGTTGTTATTGCCCTTATGGCAATTTTACTGTCGGCAAAGATGTTCACACTCGACGTCCTCGCGTTAGTACCACACCACTTCACGCATTCCGTGAACGCACGGATCTCCGCCTGCAGGACGGTATAATGGTCAGACAGTCTAAAACAGATCTCAGTCCCTGGGTTCTGAATGTAGACCCCCAGGCCCACTCTGTCCTCTAGCTTTGATCCATCCGTGTAACATGATCTCCCAGATGGCAATACTAGGGTTCCGTCAATGCAAGGCTGTGCTGTGCTCCTATATAAACCGATCTTCCAACAATTGTGCTAAGTACGGCCGAAATCGGTCTATAACCTGAAAGAATTCTCATATAAACCAATCTCCCAATTTGACTTCTTGAGCCCCTACAAGCCGCAATTTTTATCTGATTTGGCTGAAATTGAGCATGCAGTGTTAATAATGACTTTCAACAACTGTGCCAAAAGCGGTCCAAATCGGTGTATAACCCGACATAGCTCCCATATAAACCGATCTCCCAATTTAACGTCTTGAGTCCTTACAAGCCGCAGTTTTTATCCGATTTGGCTGATAGTTTGCAAGCGGTGTTCTGTCATGCCTTCCAAATACAGTTCAAATTAGTCTATAGAGAAAGGCTATTGAGGAATTACAATTGGCAATATTGGGCCCAGGCGTATACTTATCATCCTCATTCAACCTAACCTTCAAACCTGCAAGCCCTTCTTTGTTTACGGCTTAAGCATGTGACACCGTCTTGTTGAAACCACATGTCGTGCAAGTTAAGTTGGACATCATCTCAAGATAGCGCTCACCATTTACAGTTATGGTACGATACGCACGACCACTGCCGCGAGGTTAAGGGAGCTTTGGGATGTACTCTAAAGGTCCAGAATTGGTCATATAGAAAAGGTTACCCGACCACTGCAGTGTGTTTCATGCGGAGATCCTTGCAATTAAGGAAGTGGTGGAACGGCTAAGATATAATGTCATTACGACGATTGGCATAAATATCTTCTCAGACAGCCAGGCAGCCGCTAAATCATTGGAGAACGTATTTCTGAACACAAAAACTGCCCTCGACTGTCGAAGATCTCTCAACGAGATGGCTGAACAGTTCAAAATTCACCTGTTCCGGGTGCCGGTCCACAGAGATATCCCTGGGAACTGTAAAGCGTTCGAGCTTGCGAGACTAGGAACTACCCTACACATTCCAGGGATACTGAAATCTGTGGGTATGCCTATAGCGACATGTAAGCTAAGTTTTCAAGACCAGGCCCGATGGACAACGAATGATACATGGTTACAAAGAGGGGGCTGTGAGCATTCCAAAACTATGTGACCTAATCTATACTTAAAGAGGTCTACTGCTTTGCTGTCATTGGCTAGAACAGACGTCTCAGTCATTGTGTCCGCCATGACAGGTCACAGTTTGATCGGAAAACATGCTGACAGACTGAAGGTTGCCGCAACTACTTTTCCTATAGCTGTGAGGACATAGAAGTAGTAGAGACTATAGAACACCTTCTGTATGTGTGTCCCGCACTATCAGTCAGAAGGAGTTCCACTTTAGGTTCTCATTTCTTTGAGAACCTGTCTGATTTAGCGGATGCGAACATTCGCAAGTTATTGGGCTTTTTAAAGCGATTTGGATGGTTCAACGGTAAAAACTAGAAGGCATCTTCCTTCTTTTGTACCTGTGATGTCACAAAGGTCGAAAACGTCTAAGTGAGTCTGATGGCAGACTGCCACTTAAACCTAACCTAACCTACGATTCGCATCATATTTGAAGAAGTACGGTCCAATGATGCCACCAGCCCATAAACCACACCAGACTGTGACTTTTTCTAGATGCATTGGTAGCTCTTGCAATGCTTCTGCCTGATCTTAACTCCAAAATCGACAATTAAGGTTATTTACGTACACATTGAGCTAAAAATAAGCTTCGTCCAAAAAATGGAAGAAGCGCACGATGAACTTTCTTAACAGAGCACGCATTGTGATAATAAAATTCAATAATTTGCAATCATTGTTCGTTTTTACGACGATTCATGGTTAAATTATAATCTAAACTGAAGATGTTTGAGAGTGAAACCAGTGAATCAAAACTCGAAACGTGCGTTAGCTGTTTAAAGTTGAGTTGCCAAAAAAATAATAGCTAAAAAATCACCCTTTAGAACGATCTTGCCAATTTAGGGTCTTAAGCCCATAAAAGCAGTAGCTGATATATAAAACAGTGAGTTGATGTGGGCCTTCCGTCATTAGACCCGAATATACTCCAGATCGGATCATATTTAGATATAGCTGCCATATATAAAGATCTGCCGACTTAGGGTGTCAAACCTCTAAAAGCCTCTATTAATACCCTATTTCGCTGACATTTAGAACAGTGAATTGGACTATGTTTCCCGTTGTTTGAACCGGAAATAGTTCACATCACACCATATGTCGATTTATTTGCCATATAGACCGATCTGCCGACATTGGGTCTAAAATCCGTAAAACGCGCATTTATTATACGATTTAGCTGATATTTGAAACAGTGAGTTGTTTTTAGCCTTCCGTCATCTGACCTGGATATTGTCCAGATCGGAGCATATTTAAATATAATTGCCATATATAACTTTCTTCCATAAAAACAGATGTACTGTCCGATATCGCTGAAACTGTGACTTGTATAAGAGATCTCGGCACTTGAATCAAATATGATGCAGACCAGCTTAAATGGATATAACTATGGATATGGTAGTGGAGTTGTAATAAAATAAGATGATGAATATATCAATGGTGGTGGGTATTCAAAGTTCGGCACGGCCGAACTTGATATTTGTTATACCCTCCACCACAAGATAGGGGGTATACTAATTTCGTCATTCTGATTGTAACTACTCGAAATATTCGTCTGAGACCCCATAAAGTATATATATTCTTGATCGTCGTGAAATTTTATGTCGATCTAGCCATGTCCGTCCGTCTGTCCATCCGTCCGTCCGTCCGTCTGTCTGTCTGTCGAAAGCACGCTAACTTCCGAAGGAGTAAAGCTAGCCGCTTGAAATTTTGCACAAATACTTCTTATTAGTGTAGGTCGGTTGGTATTGTAAATGGGCCATATCGGTCCATGTTTTGATATAGCTGCTATATAAACCGATCTTGGGTCTTGATTTCTTGAGCCTCTAGAGTGCAATTCTTATCCGATTGGGATGAAATTTTGCACGGCGTGTTTTCTTAGGATATCCAACAACTGTGCCAAGTATGGTTCAAATCGGTCCATAACCTGATATAGCTGCCATATAAACCGATCTGGGGACTTGACTTCTTGAGCTTCCAGAGAGCGCAATTCTTATCCGATTGGAATGAAATTTTGCACGACGTGTTTTGTTATGATATCCACCAACTGTGCCAAGTATGGTTCAAATCGGTCCATAACCTGATATAGCTGTCATATAAACCGATCTTGGGTCTTGACTTCTTGAGCTTCTAGAGGGCGCAATTCTTATCCAATTTAAATGAGTTTTGGCACGTAGTATTTTGTTATGATATCCAACAACAGTGCCAAATATGGTTCAAATCGGTTCATTACCTGATATAGCTGTCATATAAACAGATCTGAGGACTTGACTTCTTGAGCCTCTAGAGGTCGCAATTATTATCCGATTTGCCTGAAATTTTGCACGACAGATTCTCTCATGACCATTAATATACGTGTTTATTATGGTCAGAATCGGTCTATAGCCAGATACAGCTCCCATATAAATCGATCTCTCTATTTTACTTCTTGAGCCCACAAAGAGCGCAATTCTTATTCGAATTGGCTGACATTTTACACAGGTCTCCAACATAAATATAATTTAATTGTGGTTCAAACCAGACCATATCTTAATATCGCTCTAATAGCAGAGCAAATCTTTTCTTATATCCTTTTTTTTGCCTAAGAAGAGATGCCGGGAAAAGAACTCGACAAATGCGATCCATGGTGAAGGGTATATAAGATTCGGCCCGGCCGAACTTAGCACGCTTTTACTTGTTTTTGCTCTCATTTTTAACTATCCAGACTTGACTGTATTCTATTGTAAGGCGACCTTAATATTTGCGGTGTGTTTCATCGTACGGTCAATCACAGATTTCAAATGCACCGAAAAGGGCACATTGGCCTCGCAAATTCATATAACGTAGTACACGAAATTACAGCAATTTAGCAAATATGCGTATCTTACGGACATTAGGTTGGTATAGTTGCGAACGAACAAAGAAAGCGATAAGAAATCAATTCTTTCCTTGACCTCATCTAATTCTGTATCCAATGAAATTAAGGCATTACTATATTTTTTTTATATATTTTTAAAAATTATTTTATTCTACATACTAGATGCTTTCTTTAGGACCGACCACCCAATGTTTCATTCATTCATTAAACTTTGAGTCTTTGCATTCTATTTTACTATGCATGGACGCATCGTTTAATCAATTAATGGCTCAATGCGCATAAATAGTTGACGGATAAATATGCTGTACGACTATTCATTGTCTACTTCAATTCAAACTCAATGTACTCGTCTATGATTTATGATTTTGTAGGTTGATAAATAATACAAATGAAATTGATTAGATTTAATCAATGTTCCAGACATAGAAATCACCAAGGGTATGATTGACTAGAAGTTGTTTGGGGGAATGTGATGGGTAAATATTTTGACTTTATTATGGTTACTTTTACGAGTCTCGGCCATATTGTATAGAAAAAACGTTTAAATTCTACCGGGCCGAAACTTGGGAACCCAACCCCATGCATTCTGCTAAAAATGAACAGAAAGGAAATTAGTTGAAGGGCATATGTGTACTATAAATATCAAATTTCTGCTAAATCAGACAAAATGGAAATTTCTATGGGGCGTAGACGACTAATCAGAAAATCGGTTTATATGGTAGCTGTGCTAGGTTATACACCGATTTAGACCATACATAGCACTGATGTTCGACCCCATAACAAAATACTTTCAGCCAAATCGGACAACAATTGCGGTTATCAGGACCTCAAGATATCAAATTGGGAGGTCGTTTTATAGGGGAGCTTTATCAGGTTAGGATAGGTTAGATTGAAAAGAGGGTGCAGATATTAATCCGCCCCATGCCACTATAGACATACACCTAAGCCAGTAATCGGTTTGTTGTGCGCTCTAAAAACTATAAAGTAACCTCTAAAAATAAAATTTTAAGTTAGGAATTCTGTGCTACTTACATAATATTTAATTGTTTTCAATACCACTTCCCTAAGTTGGTTCATGTCTGGTATTGTGTCTCCACCTAAGTGCCGGTATCTGTTAGACGCGAAAGCCGGACAATGACAAAGGAAATGCTTCAACATCACATCATCTTCCCCGCATGCCCTACACATGCTATCACTTGCAGCACCGATTTTACATAAGTGAGCTCGTTGCCCTATGTGTCCCGTTATGATTCCAATAGCTATACTGACCTCCTTCTTGCTTCCTTTCAGTAATAACTTCGTCTTCTCAAGATCTGGATCCCCCATAGGATTTTCGCCTTCCTACCAACCGTTTCGCAGTTCCACAATGTTGCATGCGCACTCGTCGCCCACTCCCTTAACTCGGACTGCGCCAGAGGACTGGCCTTCACCGCCAAATCGTCTGTCCTTTCATTTCCCCTTACGCCGTTATTGCCCGGCACCCAAACGATGTGGATTTTGCCATTCTCAGAGAAGGCATTAATCTCTTTCTTATACTGCAAGACTGTTCGTTACCTTACCGTCCTGGGTGTTGTTGCCCTTATGGCCATTTTACTGTCGGTAAAGATGT
This sequence comes from Stomoxys calcitrans, assembly GCF_963082655.1. Classification (NCBI taxonomy): domain Eukaryota; kingdom Metazoa; phylum Arthropoda; class Insecta; order Diptera; family Muscidae; genus Stomoxys; species Stomoxys calcitrans. The sequence continues at coordinate 43,196,271 of NC_081556.1, read as the reverse complement.
TCATACACGACGTCCTCGCGTTAACACCACGCATTCCGTGATCGCTCGGATCTCCGCCTGCAGGACCGTATTATGGTCAGGCAGTCTAAAAGAGATCTCAGTCCCTGGGTTCTCAATGTAGACCCCCCGGTCTACTCTGTCCTCTAGCTTCGATCCATCTATGTAACATGATCTTCCAGATGTCAATACTAGGGTTCCGTCAATCCAAGACTGTGCCGATGGCATCAATGTCTCGCACTCGATTTCAAGGCTCACCTCAGGTATCCGAAAACTCTTCCCTTCCTTACAGGTTTCCTATCGTCCGCGATGGTATGAGCTGCTCCCACCTTCAATCCATTCTCCCCACGCCTTAAGTCTCACAGCCGTAGTGGCTGCCTCACACTTAACCTGTATGCCAATGGGTCGGATATCTAGAATAGTTTCCAGTGCCTTAGTGGGCGTGATCTTCATCGCTCCGCCTATGCCAAGACAACATGTTCTCTGAACCTGTTGTATGGTCCTTATGTTGCACTTTATCTCCATGGCGGTCCACCAAACTACTGAGGCGTATGTAAGTATTGGTCTAACCACGCTTCTGTAGAGCCAGTGGACTATCCTCGGACTCAGGCCCAATTACGAGCCTACGGGCCGTCTTCATAGTGCCCAAAATCTGTGAGCCTTCTTAGTATGGTCCTGAATGTGACACTTCCAATTCACAATAAGCTTAATACACAGATGTCTCGCATTGGCGTTAGGAATGATGATATGTCCGGCCTTAATCATAGTAGGAATAAGATACTGGGCCCTTTATTCTTTCAGGCATTGAAGTAGTTAAGAGGACTGAATCCAGGATGATTGAAGTTTTTTGTCCTATCATCAAAGTGTTACGAGAGGATTCAGTGATCAATAAGTGACGCCTACAGTTAATCTATCCAGATCGAAGAGGGAAAGACTATTGAAGAATCACTTTGGGGACTGTGTCCAGGAAGTCTGTTATTTATTGTTTTATCACTAAAGCCTTCATTCCAACCTAACCTAACAAGTGTGATTAGGTTTTTTCTATGAAAAGGTTTTCTTGTGCGATATTAACCTCAACAACAAAGAATGACAGATGCGCGAAGTCGGCGGTGTGAGTCCTACAAAGCGAATGATGTCTTTTGTATCAGACTTTGAAAACGTCTGAGTTGAGAAAATGAGCTGCTCCTTTGAGAGGTGTAAAAAGAGAAAGTGATCTTAAGAAGTCTTCTACTCCAAGAATGGGATCCGAGCTTACGAACAAGCTCCCTGGCAGGTCGAAGGAAAACTATAAGAGCGACTCTTACGACAGTTATGTGAACAAGCTCAAATGAGGGGGCAAGGAAAGGACTAAATCAATCATTTGAGTTTAAGCAGTCCCGTTATGATACCGAAAGCTATACTTACCTCTTTCTTACTTCCTTTTATTAATAGTCTAGTCTTCTTACAATCTGGATCTCCCAATACTGCTGACCGTTTTGCTGTTCCATGGCATTACATGGGCGTTCGTCCACCACGCCTTTTACTTGGACTGCGTCGACCCGAAAGGCTTCGGGTTAATCAAGATTATTGACCGTAGTCCTCTTGCCTTCACTTCATGGCCTGAAGGGTTATCGGAACCATTCCGGCTATCACAAGGGCTGCTGGCTCCGCCATTATTAGTCAGGATGATATGGACCTAATAGCCGCCGTACTCTGTACTAGAGCAGTGATTTCGCTCGGCATGCTGTTTGCAATGTGTGGCTCCATATTTCCCATTGAGGAGGATGCTATTGCATAACTCCATTAGAGTCTGCATCTGCTCGGTACACCTATGTTTGGCGTCAGTCGCCTCAAATGCGCTGTTATGCTCTTCGCCTATATTGTCACGTGCCGAATTTGCTCTGCATAGATCAGCTTTGTATCCAGTCGGATCCCTAGATATTTGACCAATCTCTGGGTTTTCACCAGTATGTTGTCTATGCGCATATACTGGGTTATTTTTATACTCACCACCATAGGATGGGGCAAACTAATCCAGTAATTCGGTTTGTAACACCTTGAAATATTGACCTAAGACCCCACGAAGTATATATATTCTTGATCGTCTTGACATTCTGAGTCGATCTAGCCATTTCCGTTCGTCACAAAAGCGGTCGAATGTGTAAAACTAGCCGCTTGAAATTTTGCACAGATACTTAATATCGATGCAGGTTGGGTTGAATAGGTCGCCCACCAAAGTGAGTTCACTCGGAGGCCAGATTGGCCCACTGTGGTACCCTAGAGAGAGAAAGGGAAGAAAAAGGAAAATGTGAGACCTCGTACTAGACGTTATACACGAATAAAAAGAAAAAGACAAACACAAAAGACAGTAGAAGTGGAGAAACCCGAGCCTACGCCAGCATCTGCCTACGCCGGAGCCTGTGTCACCCCCCTTCGGAATCATCCTGTTCCCTTCACAAACCTCAGGAGAGATACCAGAGGTTCGTTCGCAAGTTCACCCTGATCACAGAAGAAACGGCTCCCCAGAAACGTCTCTGCAAACGGCTCCCCAGAAACGTCTCAGGAACAAAACAAGTGCTCAATAGTTTCTTCCTCATCCTCGTCGAGGCAACTTATACAGAAGACATTGTGTGGTATCCTCATGCGTGACGCCATGCGGCCTATGGCACAGTGTCCGGTGATGACCCCTGTCAAAGTCTAAGTTTAATATCTATGTAGGCCGTTGAGGATTGCAAATGGGCCATATTGGTTCAGAGTTGGATATAGCTCCCATATAAACCGGTCTCCCGATTTAACTTCTTGAGCCGCTGGAAGCCGCAATTTTTCCCCAATTTGGTTGAATTTTTGCACAAAGTTTTCTGTTATGACTTCCAATAACTGTGCCAAGTACGGTCTAAATCGGCCAAGAACCTTATATACCTCCCATATAAAACGGTCTCCCGATTTGACTTCTTGAGCTCCTGGAAGCCGCAATTTTTCTCCGATTTGGGTGAATTTTTGCACATAGTGTTGTGTTATAACTTCCAACAACTGTGCCATGACTTACGACTGTATGGTCCAAATCGGTCTATAACCTGGAATAGTTCCCGTATAAACCGGTCTCTCGATTATCCCTGTTCGGTTCCTAGAAGCTTTAATTTTTGCTGGTTTGACAGAAGTTTGGTGTGTTGAATAAAATTATCTCAAAAAACAAGTATAAATTTTTAGCAGAGTCCATGGTGGTGGGTTCCCAAGATTCGGCCGGGCCGAACTTAGCATGCTTTTACTTGTTTCCCGTTAGTCTTTAGCATAGCAAGTTGCAAGTAGTGGGAATCTAGCCAGTCCTGTGTTCTTAGCAACACCGGTCGTAGTTACTGCTCTGCACCTTCCGTGTCTATTGCAGTGATGACTGCAGCGATGTCATGGCATATCCTACTAGAAAGGTTCCGTCTGGCATGAAATTTCCAAATTTCTCTTTTACTCTCTCTTCCACATTCTCTCTCACTCTTATCTTAAACCCCTAATATATACAAACATTAGGTGTGTTCGCGTACTTTTCCAGTAAAAATTTGCAGGAGAGTAAAATCCATTTTACTCTCTTCAAAAAATTTTCAAGCAAACGTACGCGAATGACTTCCAGTGAAAATTTGCAGAATAACAGCTGATTTTTGTTTTTGTTGGTGTTTTATTTGCTTCCTTAGGAAAAAAAATTGTTTCTAAAAAAAGAATGCTGGCGATACTTGTGAGGTATTTTCCTTAGATAAACGTCAATTTATTGGCCCGAGATTGACAAAGCTAGAAGGGAAGCCATTCGTAGTATCCTTGATCTCCGTGCCGATGGACAGCCATCACAATTTACAGTGCACGAAGCTACTAATATCATCCGTGGCGCCAAGTCGCGCAAGTGGCTAGTCCCAGACGAAAGCTCTACGCTGATGCTGAAGAATCTGGATCTGCCTGGGGTCGAGTACCTTACAACTGTCTGAACACTATTGTAGTACCCGATGTTTGGAAGATGAGAAGTGTGATTCCACTACTGAAACCTGGAAAGCACACGAGCAAGGGGGAGTCGAACAGACCGATCTGTCTTCTTTCATCAGTAGCCAAGACGCAAGAGGGACTTCTCCTTACGATCCTACCGAAGGCTGCATAGGACTACAACTGCTTTACATGCCATCACCGTACACAAAGTAGAAACAACGTTCTCAAGTCCCTTGTCGGTAGCACTTGGTGTGTTGACAAAGGAACCTTGGACTAACTAATGCTTTGGGATATTGTGGCTTGACAAATTGCCGCTACCACTGCCGTGAAGCTAAGGGAGCTTGTGTTGTGTTTTCATTGAAGATATCTGTATCAGACTTATTTGCTCTTATTTTTTCCAATCCCACTGTGCGTAACTTTTAACTGCCCAGCCAGACCCTCTAACTACCATAGCAGCATCTTCCCTCCTTAACAAATTCGAAGGAACGGTGTTGGTTTCATCGTAGCTCTCAGATGAGGATAACTACCTTCTAATGTAGAACAATAAATTTGCACAAATTTTGGAGTTCCCGAACACAGTTATTATTACCAAATATGATAATATAATAAAAAGACACTATTATCTCTTAGTTAAGAATTCGATTGGCAAATAAGCACTGTTGGGGTTCACAGAACAAACACGTGTTTAAAAAGCCATACAAACACTGCTCGTCTATGCATGATTTGCTATGAATTTGCTGAATGATTTACGCGCTTATCTGTCGCCAGTATGTGGATGTCACTGTTCACCTCATTGCATTCAACATATCGTAGTCGTAGTGTTGTTATGGTCGCCGACGCTGTGAGATGGATATGTTTGAGACAACAACAAAGCACAACAGCAAACATCTATGCATTTAGCTATCATTCTATTTCTTGTATAGATGTTGGTGAATGTGTTGGTGCAATCATTTAAGTTTGTTTATCTGTCTGAAGATTAATTTTAACAGACATTGGCTCTGATTTTCTGAGATGGAAATTGAGAAACAGTAGCATCAACATCCAACATTATCATCAGCAGCAACCCAAGTGTACACCAACACAAACACAAACACATCAATTGAGATGGAGGAAATGAAATGAAATGGAATGGAATGCTCGATAGGTGCGCGCTGCAACATCAACTGTTATCATCTTTAAATCCCTTTTCAGTTGTAGAGATCTTGCCGTGATAGATAGTAGCAACTCTTGTCTGTTGTCCGTTGTCTTCGAGAGTGATCGAGTAGAACATACAGAAGTTTTCGGTATAAGCGTAAGGATCGCGGTGCAAAAATCTCAGATCAAAATCAAGAAAATTCAGCAAGAAATTTAACGTGTGAATTTTTTTGTTTTATAGCCGCATTATTTTTTGTAAGTTTTAAAAAGTGAATAAAGAAAAACAAAGTTTTAATATGAATAATAAATAATGGAAACAAAATAGGGGCCATTAATGCAAAAATGAGTACCATAAATTGTAAAAATGTTAATAAATTATTAATTGCCTCTTAACTGTGTTACAAAGAGATAAAAAAAAAGAAATAATTTTCAGCTGTGTTTTTTACAATAATAAAGAAATTCCAAATAAAAATAATAATATTTAATATGTTAAGTTATAGGAATTCTTAAATATTGAGTTGCCCAAGAAGTAATTGCGGATTTTTTAAAAGAAAGTAAATGCATTTTTAATAATACTTTTTTTACACTTTTTTTCTTAAGCAAGCTAAAAGTAACAGCTGATAACTGACGGAAGAAGGAATGCAATTACAGAGTCACAAGTTGTGAACAAATTTGTCAACGCCGACTATATGAAAAATCCGCAATTACTTTTTGGGCAACCCAATATATTAAATTCTGAGATATCAAAAGGTAAGTTTCTACATATTTCTAATAGAAAGGCAAATTGAATTTTGCATGATTATGGCACAAAAATGATAAAATGCCTCACGAAATAAAATTGATGAAATTTTCACTAGAAATGAAAGGTTGATAAAATTCCTAAGCAAATGAAATAATGGCAAAAATCTTCTATATACCAAGGAAGAGCGTGCTAAGTTCGGCCATGTCGAATCTTATATACCATTTGTCGGTGTCTCTGCGCGGTATCTCTTTTTAGGCAAACAAAGAATAATGGATAAGAATTGTTATGCTATTGGAGATATATCAAGTTAAAGTCCGATTCGTACCATAAGTGAATTGAATGTTGAAGACCATAGTAGAAGTCATTGGGTTATATTTCAGTCCTTTCGGTTACGAATTGCGCCTTATAGGGGCTCAAGAAGCATAATCGAGAGACCGTTTTAAGTGGGAGCTGTATGAGGCCATGGATCGATTAAGACCAAATTGGACACGTATGTTGAAGGTCATAGGAGAAGCCATTGTACAAAATTTCAGCAAAATCGGATAAGAATTGCGCCCTCTGGAGGCTTAAGAAGTCAAGATCCCAGATCGGTTTGTATGGCAGCTATATAAGGTTATGTTCCGATTTGAATCATATTTGACAGAGTTGTTGGAAGTCATAACAAAATACCTAATGCAAAATTTCAGCCAAATCGGATAAGAAGTGTGCCCTCTAGTGGCTCAAGTCAAGGCCCAAGATCGGTTTATATGGCAGCTATACCAGGTTATGGACCGATTTAAACCATACCGAACACAGTTGTTGGAAGCCATAACAAGACACTTCGTGCAAAATTTCAGCCGAATCCGATAAGAATTGCGCCCTCTAGAGGCTCAAGAAGTCTAGATCGCAGATCGGTTTATATGACAGCTATATCAGGTTATGAACTGATTTCAACCATGCTTAGCACAGTTATTAGAAGTCATAACAAAATACGTCATGCAAAATTTCATCCTTTTCGGAATAATTGCCCCCTCTAGAGGTTCAAGAAGTCAAGATCCCAGAACGGTTTATATGGCAGCTATATCAGTTTATGAACCGATTTCAACCATACTTAGCACAGTTATTAGAAGTCATAACGAAACACGTCGTGCAAAATTTCAGCCAAATCGGATAAGAATTGCGCCCTCTAGATGCTCAAGAAGTCAAGACCCAAGATTGGTTTATAAGGCAGCTATATCAGGTTATGAACCGATTTGTACCATACTTAGCACTGTTATTTGAAGTGATACCAAAACATCACGTGCAATATTTTAACCGAATCGGATAAGAATTGAGCTCTCTATTGGGTCAAGTATTTAAGATACAAGATCGGTTTATATGGCAGCTATATCAGGTTATAGACCGATTTCAACCATGCTTAGCATAGTTGTTGGAAGTGGTACCAAAACACTTTATGCTAAATTTCAGCCAAATCGGACAAGAATTGCGCCCTCTAGATGCTCAAGAAGTCAAGACCCATGATTGGTTTATATGACAGCTATATCAAAACATAGACCGATTTGGCCCATTTGCAATACCAACCGACCTACACTAATAAGAAATGTTTGTGCAAATTTTCAAGCGGCTAGCTTTACTCCTTCGAAAGTTAGCGTTCTTTCGACAGACAGACGGACGGACGGACATGACTAGATCGACTTAAAATGTCATGACGATCAAGAATTTATACACTTTATGGGGCCTAGACGAATATTTCAAGGAGTTACAAACAGAATGACAAATTACAAATTTGCAAAAACACCAGATCTCGGGATTGGTCCACCGATTTCAACGAAATTTTTAATGCCAATGGTTTCCTAAAAACACTAAATTGGTATAAAATTTTGTGGTCAAATAATCTGGAGGGACGCCCCATCCCAAAACCCACCCGAACGGACACTTTTACCGCTGTGGGCAATATGGGTATCAAATGAAAGGTATTTAAAAGTAGAGTACAAATCTGACATAAGGGGAGGGGGGGGGCCCTTTACCGCCCAAACCCCCCTAGCTGAACATATTTACCGATTGGAACAATACGAATATCAATTGAAAAGTACTGAAAAGCAGAGTAAAAATTTATAATTTGTTGTCTGAGGCGCCCACCCACCCCCCTCCAACCCCTCAACAGGACATATTTACCGATGTAGTCAATATGGGTATCAAAGGGAAGAGGGTTTGGAGGTTGAGTACACATCTGTTATAAAAATATGGTCCAAGGTGTCTACGGGGTCTCCTCAAACCCAAAAACACTCAAAACGGGCATGAATGCCCAACGTCACAAAATGGGTATAAAATGAAAGGTTTTTAGGATTTGACTGCAAATCTGGTATGGACATTTGGGACAGACTCTGGGACAGGATCTGGGATCTGGTCCCACCCATGGGACCCGCCCACCGACTAAATACCTTTCAATTGGACTGTAGTTCGATCGGAATAATATGGGAATTAAAAAAAGGTCTATGACAGTAGATTTCGAATTTAAAGTTGAAATAAGGATTCAAGTGTCTGAGTAGTAGATGATGAAGATGAAGTAGATCTAACATCCAAACTCCATTACCCTGTTGTCAAAGACGTTAGATCTCGGAGATGGGTGGATGATTTTAGAGAAATTCGGTTTGTTTATAATAACTCTAAATCAGAAATTTTGTATCCCTATTTAGGGTGGGATATCTAGGGGCTCACCACACCTCTAAAACTCGCCAAATAGAAATATAAACCAATAATGGCAATATTAGGTTCAAATGAAAGGTATTTGAGACTAGATCGCGAATCTGGTATATGGGGGTCCACCTCACTCCCAAAAACACCCCATACCGAACATATTTACCTACCATAGCAATATAAGGCTCAAATGAAAGGTATTTGGGAGTGGAGCACCAGTATGGTATCCACATTTGAGCGAAGTATCTAAAAGGCGGTACCAGCACCTCCAAACCGGACTTGTTTCCTGACCATTGTAAAAAGGTGCAGAGGAGCGGTCTCTGTCCAGCAAGTTTCCTTTAAAAATTAAATTTGGCAAAATTCCCTAGAGAAATGAAAGTTTGACAAAATATCCTATAGAATGAAATTTTGGCAAAATTTCCTATAGAAATGAAATTTTGAAAAAATGTCCTATAGAAATGAAATTTTGACAAAATTTTCTATAGAAATGAATTTTGACAAAATTTCCCACAGAAATGAAATTTTGAAAAAATTTCCCATAGAAATGAAATGTTGGCAAAATTTCCCATAGAAATAAAATTTTGACAAAATTTTCCATAGAAATGAAATTTTGACAAAATTTCTATAGAATTGAAATTTTGACAAAATTTCTATAGAAATGAAATTTTGAAAAAATGTCCTATAGAAATGAAATTTTGACAAAATTTTCTATAGAAATGAATTTTGACAAAATTTCCCACAGAAATGAAATTTTGAAAAAATTTCCCATAGAAATGAAATGTTGGAAAAATTTCCCATAGAAATAAAATTTTGACAAAATTTTCCATAGAAATGAAATTTTGACAAAATTTCTATAGAAATGAAATTTTGACAAAATTTCTATAGAAATGAAATTTTGACAAAATTTCTATAGAAATGAAATTTTGACAAAATTTCTATAGAAATGAAATTTTGACAAAACTTCTATAGAAATGAAATTTTGACAAAATTTCCCATAGAAATGAAATTTTGACAAAATTTCCCATAGAAATGAAATTTTGACAAAATTTCCTATAGAAATGAATTTTGACAAAATTTCCTATAGAAATGAATTTTGACAAAATTTCCTATAGAAATGAAATTTTGACAAAATTTCCCATAGAAATGAAATTTTGACAAAATTTCCTTTAGAAATGAATTTTGACAAAATTTCCTATGGAAATGAAATTTGGACAAAATTTCCTATGGAAATGAAATTTTGACAAAATTTCCTATGGAAATGAAATTTTGACAAAATTTCCTATGGAAATGAAATTTTGACAAAATTTCCTATAGAAATGAAATTTTGAAAAAATTTCCCATAGAAATGAAATTTTGACAAAATTTTCTATAGAAATGAAATTTTGACAAAATTTCCTATAGAAATGAATTTTGACAAAATTTCCTATAGAAATGAAATTTTGACAAAATTTCCCATAGAAATGAAATTTTGACAAAATTTCCCATAGAAATGAAATGTTGGCAAAATTTCCTATAGAAATGAAATTTTGACAAAATTTCCTATGGAAATGAATTTTGACAAAATTTCCTATGGAAATGAAATTTTGACAAAATTTCCCATAGAAATGAAATTTTGACAAAATTTCCCATAGAAATAAAATGTTGGCAAAATTTCCTATAGAAATGAAATTTTGACAAAATTTCCTATGGAAATGAATTTTGACAAAATTTCCTATGGAAATGAAATTTTGACAAAATTTCCCATAGAAATGAAATTTTGACAAATTTCCATAGAAATGAAATGTTGACAAAATTTCCCATAGAAATGAAATTTTGACAAAATTTCCCATAGAAATGAAATTTTGTATGTCCTATAGGAATGAAATTTTGATAAAATGTTGACAACTTTTCCCATAAAAATAAAATTTATAAATTTTGACAAAATTTCTACTGAAATGATATTTTGCCAAATGTTTTTAAAAAATTAACTTTCGTCATGGTTTTTGAACTTGTAAACCCATTTGAAGAATGGCACAACATTTGTTAGTGCTAGCGATACAGCTATACTTACTTCACTGTACTTAAATTGGCTATGACAGAACATTTGTTCCACTAGCCAAACATAGAAAAAAGTTCCAAGCGCCTTGATCTTCTGCGCTCATTCTAAAATCTCCGACACCAAGTTTCGAGGTGTCTCCCACCACTTGATCTTTCCATAGGGCATTTGGTCGTCCCGGTTTACGTGTACCACCGTGCTTACCTTCAAGAAACCTCTTTGCTGGAGTTTCTTCATCCGTTCTGACATGACCTAGCCAACGCAGCCGTTGTATTTTGATAAGTGTATCTATGCTATAGTCGTCATACAGCTCATGCAGCTCGTGGTTTATACGACGCCTATATTCTCCATTAACGCAAACTGGTCCATATATTTTATGAAAAATCTTTCTCTCAAACACTCCAAGCACTGCCTCGTCTGCTTACACAAGAACCCATTCCTCGGGACCATATAACAACATCGGTAGTATCAGTATCCTGTATAGTGTGATCTTCGTCTGTAGAGAGGTGGCCTTGCTTCTAAACTGCATACTTAATCCAAAGTACCATATGTTTGCCAATATTATTCTTCGCTTAATCTCAAAACTTGTGTCATTCGTTTCGGTTACGGCGGTGCCGAGGTAGATAAAGTTACTGACTATCTCAAAGTTGTGGTTTCCATAGTTGATTTCATCAACGACAGGTATTGACTTAATGCAGGCGGCAACTACAAAAATTATTCTTTGCTGCAGCCCCGACAATTTGGTTGTCAAAACTATTACTGAATGTAGTTATTGAGTCAATGCAGGCGGAACTAAGTGTAATAAGCATGGTAATAAGTTGTTGGGATTCATGATAACATTTTGTTAATGATCGTAAAAAAATTCTAGGCACAAATTCTAGGCAAATAGACTTCAAAATAAAAATTTTATAAATTGGGTTTTTTGTTTACTGCTCGTACTGTTCGTGAACTTAGGTTTAAAATGGCACGATCAATCCCTATCAGCTTCACTCTGGGAACATGGGCTCATTGTGTCCCCTCGAGAAAAATAAATATTCAAATATTCAATTCGGCCGGGCCGAATCTTATATACCCTCCACCTCGGATCGCATTTGTCGAGTTCATTTCCCGGTATATCTTCTTAGGCAAAACAGGATATAAGAAAAGATTTGCTCTGCTATTAGAGCGATATCAATATATGGTCCGGTTTGGACCACAATTAAATTATATGTTGGAGACCTGTGTAAAATGTCAGCCAATTCGAATAAGAATTGCGCCCTTTGGGAGCTCAAGAAGTAAAATAGAGAGATCGATTTATATGGGAGCTGTATCGGGCTATAGACCGATTCAGACCATAATAAACACGTATGTTGATGGTCATGAGAGAATCTGTCGTACAAAATTTCAGGCAAATCGCATAAGAATTGCGCACTCAAGAGGCTCAAGAAGTCAAGACCCAAGATCGGTTTATATGGCAGCTATATCAGGTTATGAACCGATTTGAACCATACTTGGCACAGTTGTTGGATATCACAACAAAACACGTCGTGCAAAATTTCATTCCAATCGGATAAGACTTGCGCACTCTAGAGGCTCAAGAAGTCAAGACCCAAGGTTTATATGGCAGCTATATCAAAACATGGAATGATATGGCCCAACTGACCTACACTAACAAGAAGTATTTGTGCAAAATTTCAAGCGGCTAGCTTTACTCCTTCGGAAGTTAGCGTGCTTTCGACAGACGGACAGACGGACGGACAAACGGACGGACGGACAGACATGGCTAGATCGACATAAAATGTCGCGACAATCAAGAATATATATAGTTTATGGGGTCTCAGACGAATATTTAGAGTAGTTACACACAGAATGACGAAATTAGTATACCACCATCCTATGGTGGAGGGTATACAAATAGTGACAACACGCATGACAAAGATGGCAGGCAGGCGTACAGGGAAAGTTCCCTCAGCTTCCATTTCAAGCACCTATAGTAGTCAAGAGTGAAGAGAGGATTATATGCCTGAGGATAATTTAGACAGGAAAAAGCCCAAATACTACACCTACCTCCTCAAATTCCAGAGCTGTGCAACAATAGATGCTAAACCGTCTATAACTCCTACTTACCCTCCACAAATCCTGCGTATATCCGCCTCTACATGTGTCCAGCGCGACTTTAAAATTCCGATATTGCAATTGTTTGTCAGATCTCCTATCAGTAGTGGGAGCGGCAACTCCAGCCCATCGAGGAGATGAGAGGTCCCCTAACACCAAGTTACCTTATATTGGTGAATAGCTCCAATTTTATCTTTCGGGGGTTTACGTCAATCCATTGGCCAATCTTGGCAGCATGCTATATGTATTTTGAACGGCCGCACACCATGATGACAACTTAATCCTTGTAGGCAACCTGACCTGAAAATCCACAGATGGAGCCTCAAAAAGCATATGGGGTAATGATATGTCCCGTCAGTATTGTATGGCCTAGTTCAACACATGTGACTCATGTGATGCGTGGTCCCTGGTTACAATCGAGACACACATCTATGAACTTAAAATCATTCCCAACCCAATTGGAATTGAGCCTAGACTACCCTGATTTGTCGTGGAAGGTCAACGGCATTCACTTAGAAGCTATTTACCGATGCGATATCCTAATTTGCTGGAAGGATCATATGAAAGTTGCAAACAACAAACTACCTACACCTTTTTGTGCCATCTTTTGGCCTCTGCCAGTTATAAAACAAGTAAAAGCCCGACGCGCCGGGCCGAATCTTGGAAACCCACCATCATGGACTTTGCTAAAAGTTTATACAAAATTCGTTGAAGAGCATAATTCTTTTTCTTCATACCAAACATCAGTCAAACCAGCAAAACTTAAAGCTTCTAGGAACCAAATGAGTATGATCGAGAGACCGGTCCACATGGGAGCTATATCAGGTTATAGACTGGTTTGGACCCTATTTGGCACAGTTGTTGGAAGTCATATCAAAACACTACATGCTCAATTTCAACCAATCTGATATAGCTCCCATATAAACCGATCTCCCGATTTGACTTCTTGAGCGCCTGGGAGCCGCAATTTTTGTCCGATTTAGCATGCTATGTTCTATTAAGACTTCCAACAACTGTGCCAAGTACGGTTGAAATCGGTCTCTAACCTGGAATAGCTCACATATAAACCGATCTCCCGATTTGACTTCTTGAGGGCCAGGGAGCCGCAATTTTTATCCGATTTAGCTGACATTTTGCATGCTATGTTCTGTTAAGACTTTCAACAACTATGCTAAGTACGGTCTGAATCGGTCTATAATCTGATATAGCTCCCATGTAAACCGATCTCTCGATTTGACTTCTTGAGCCCCGTGGGAGCCGCAATATTTGTCCGATTTGGCTGAAAATCTGTATGCTGTGTTCTGTTAAGACTTTCAACAACTATGCTAAGTACGGTACGAATCGGTTTATAATCTGATATAGCTCCCATTTAAACCGATCTCCCGATTTGACTTCTTGAGCTCCGTGAGAGCCGCAATATTTGTCAAATTTGGCTGAAATTTTGAACGTAGTGTTTCATTATGACTTCCAACAACTGTGCCAAGTACGGTCTAAATCGATCTATAACCTGATATAGATATGGAGGCCACCATAGCGCAGAGGTTAGCATGTCCGCCTAAGACACTGAATGCCTGGGTTCGAATCCTGGCGAGACCATCATAAAAATGTTCAGTGGTGGTTATCCCCTCCTAATGCTGGCGACATTTGTGAGGTACTATGCCATGTAGAAACTTCTCCTTAAAAGAGATGTCGCTCTGCGGCACGGCGTTCGGACTCGACTATAAAAATTAGGCCCTCTACATTGAGCTTAAACTTGAATTGGACTGCACTCATTGATATACGAGAATTTTGCCCCCAGAATGTTCATGGGCAAATTTGCAACCTGATATAGCTCCCATATAAACCGATCTCCTGATTTGACTTCTTGAGCCCCTGGAAGCCGCAAATTTTTCCGATTTGGCTGAAATTTTGCATGTGGTGTTTTGTTATGACTTCTAACAACTGTGTCAAGTATGGTCCGAATAGATCTACAACCTGATGTGCCATGTTAAAACTTCTCTACTCAATGATGTCGCCACGCCGTTCGGACTCATAAAAAGACGCCCCTATCATTGGGCTTAAAACTTTAATTGGACTGCACTCATTGATATGAGAGATGTATCCCCTGTTCCTTAATGGGATATTCATGGGAAATTTAGTACATACAATGGATAAGAAAGTACGAAGAAACAATGGCCGGGTAAAAAATTTTGGCATGCATTCATATATTTAACACTTATTTGATATTTCTTAGCATATTAAAAAAAAAAAACAAGTAAAAAGACCGAGTCAAATATTGGATACCCACCATCTGGGGTATTTACAAATAACATTTCGTAAAAATGCGGTGAAAAATTAACCATTCTGAACCTATAGCAGCTGTCTCGAAATATGTTCCGATTTGGACCAAACTCGCCACACTGGTAATAAAAAACCGTAAATCGGTTCAAGACCGCAAATAGGGAGATAGATATATGTAGCAGATATATCCAAATGTGATCCGATCTGAACTAAATGTGAAGGGTTTTAACATAACTCACTGAACTTAATTTCAGCAAAATCGGAATATAAATACGCTATTTATGGGTAAATGACTTTCAATCTGGAGTTCGGTCTAAATGGGGCTATACTCAAAAATGATCCCATATAAACCATACCATAGAGACATTCGCTAAAAGGCTGCACATAGATCACTGTATAAAATTTCAGCGAAATCGTACAATAAATGCAGCTTTTATAAGCCTAACACCCTAAATCGGGATACTGGTCTATATGGCGGCTATATTAAGATATAGACCGCCAAAGCCAAAATTTCTGCGAAATCGGATAACAAATGCAGCTTTTAAGAGCTTAAGGCCCTAAATCGTAAGATCGGTCTATATGGGGGCTATATCAATATATAGACCAATATAGACCCATCTTGGAAATTTTCAAAAAGATCGTCACTTTCTTAAACTAGCCTAAATAGATTTAATAGTGAGATTTTTGAAGCGTGGAGGGCCACAAGCATAATTATCAGGGCCACAAGCATAATTATCAGTGACTCAAAAATATTGAAGGTTGATTAATTTTTTTAGAATTTTTTCAAAACAAACCCTGATATTATTTTTTTATGATGAGGATATAATCTTTATTGTAAACGATAACAAAAATATATGGAATTTAGACTTTAATATGAAACAATAAAAATTTAATGCTTTATTATCGGGAGGTTTCTTTTTAAAGGCCTGAATGTCAATCACACCGAAACGTCAAGATTTTATTTGCATTTCATTTGACATTTCGCAATTTCGACGATCGAAATTTAATGATGGCAAGATACACTAAGGAGCAGCGCGGTAAGTTAGGTTAGGTTTAAGTGGCAGTCTGCCTTCAGACTCACTTAGACGTTTTCGTCCATTGTGATACCACAGGAACAGAAGAAGGAAGATGCTTTCTAGTTCCTACCGTTGAACCCTCCAGGCCGCTTTAAAAAGTCCAACAACTTGCGAATGTTCACATTCGCAAATTAGACAGGTTCTTAAAGAAATGAGAACCTAAAGTGGAACTCCTTCTGACTGTCAGTGCAGGACACACACCCACACAGAAGGTGTTCTATAGTCTCTTCTTCTTCGATGTCCTCACAGCTTTTGCAAAAGTCGTTGCTGGCAACCTTCAGTCTGTCAGCATTTTTTCCGATTAGACCTGTCATGACGGACACACTGGCTGAGACGTCTGCTCTAGCCAGTGACAGCAAAGCGGTAGACCTCTTCAAGTAAAGATTAGGCCATAAAGTTTTGGAATGCTCACAGCCCCCTTTTTGTGACCATCTATCATTCATTGTCCTTCGGGCCTGATCCTGAAGCTTACATGCTGCTAGAGATTCCAGCATCCCTGGAATTTGTAGGGTAATTCCTAGTCTCGCAAGCTCGTCCGCTGTATTATTTCCTGGGATATCTCTGTGTCCCGGCACTCAGAACAGGTGAATTTTGAACTGTTTAGTCATTTCGTTGAGAGATCTGCGACAGTCGAGGGTGGTTTTTGTCTTCAGAAATACGTTCTCCAGGGATTTATTGGCTGCCTGGCTATCTGAAAAGATGCAAATACAAATATTGGCCATAAAAATTCCACTAAGGAACAGGTGAAACTCACATACCAATGAGTGCAGTCCGATTCAAGTTTAAGCTCAATGATAAGGGGCTTCCTTTTTAAAGCCGAGATCAAACGGCGTGCCGTAGTGCGACACGTCTTTGAAGAGAATTTTTTACATGTCATAGTGCCTCACAAATGTTGCCCAGCATTAGGAGGGGAAAACTACAGCTGAAATTTTTCTTCTGATGTTACCGCCTTGATTCGAACCCAGGCGTTCAGCGTCATAGGCGGCCATGCTTACCAGTGCGCTACGGTGGCCTCCAGCTATCTGAGATGATATTTATGCCAATCGCCGTAATGACATTATATCTTAGCCATTCTATCACTTCTTTAATTGGAACGATCTCCGCTTGATACACACTGTAGTGGCCGGGTAGCATTTTCTACATGACCAGTTTTAAATATTTAGAGTATACCCCAAAGCAAACCGGGTCGTCAAGTTTGGAACCTTCCGTAACAATTACCAGGGATATAGAACTTCCAATCGGTTCTATCAGGAATAGAGGTACAGTACATTTTATCAAAAAGCGGCTCAGGTAGAGTGTCCGTAGCTGCCACATGACCAAAGAAAAAGCTCCCCTAGTCTCACAACATTTGCCTCCCCACAATGTCAAGAATCATTAGGTGTAACATTAAATTCAGTGCATCGGATGGTATCGTCCTCAGTGCGGCTGTGATGCACAAACAAGCCATCCTTTGAATTCGGTTAAGTATTGAAGCGTAGGTGGATTTTTGAAGCTCCGTCCACCAGACCACAACACCATATAGCATTATAGGTCTGACAACTGCAGTATATACCCAATGCATGACACGCTGTCTTAACTCCCAACTTTTGCCAATGGCTCTCTTGAAGGTGTTTAGGGCAAGAGCTACTTTTCTTGCCCTTTCCAAAATGTTGGATTTGAAGTTCAATTTCCTGTCCAGCAAAACACCTTCATATTTTGCGCTTTCTGTAAACTGAACATTCTCTCTTCCCATGTAGACAGGTGCCACTGTAGGCAATTTGTATCTCTTACTGAAAAGAAATGCTTCTGTCTTGCACAGATTTACACCTAGACCACTTTCAGTAGCCCACTTCGCTGCTGCACGTGGAGCTTCTTGAAATATGTCTTTTAGAGTGCTGGGAAACTTTTCCCTAACCGCAATTGCCACGTCGTCAGCATATATATATATATTGTTAATGTCTATATTCCAAAGTAGAGGAGACAGTACACCTACGTGAGTTGTTTCTGGGCTGACCCATCTTTTTAGATCCACAGATCCCAAGCCTGCCGTAATGCATCTTTTAGTAAGTTATTAATAAACTTTCTTAAGGTAGAGTTGATGCCTTGAAACTCCAACCCCTTCATGATTGACGTCGGTTATACATTACTGAAAGTACCTTCAATGTCGAGAAATGCTACCATTGTATTTTCCTTGACAGCGAGAGAACCCTCTATGTAGCCGACTAGGTCTACAGGCTGTTTCGTGGTCTTGCCTTTACTATATGCATGCTGCTGTCGCGACAGGCGATCTGCAGGGATCTTTGCCCTAAGATATGTTTCTATCAACCTCACAAGAGCATTCAGCATAGAGGATGACAGACTAATAGGACGAAAATCTTTCGCCTTCGTGTGGTATGGGTTTTCTGCTTTCGGTATGAAAATGATCTTCGTGTCCCTCCATCCCACAGGTTCATATGATATGTTGATACAAGCAGAGTATATCTCCCTAAGCTAGGAAACCAGTCTATCAAAAACAGCTTGTAATTCAACCGGTGATACATCATCAGGGCCTCGCGACTTAAAGGAGTTTAAACTTCTCATTGCCCAAAGGGTTTTCGGCTCAAACACAATTTCCCTAATAACCTCCGACGAATGCATTCCAGGGACAATCTCTTCTGGCGCCACGTTGTCCTGTGGTGAATTTCCCTGGAAATGTGTATCAACGAGTAGTTCTAGTGTTTCCTCATTCTCTGACTTTTGATTATACCCCACCGTAAAAGGTCTTGAGCTAACACAACAGTGGTAAGAATTCTGAATCCTGACTATGGTCCGGTTTCTGCAATCTCGACAATTGTAAGGCCGCTTCTGCGACACTAAAGGTTCACCTGATGACAGGGGGAATTGACGTGGTTCTTATTCAGCAACCATGGGTGTATGGAGGAATGGTTCGTGGACTAAGAATTCCTGGATTTAAACTATTCAAGGGTACGGTGAATGGGAGACACCGATCCTGTATTCTTGCAAAGAGTAGTTCAAATGTTTTTCTTCTTCCCTCGCTAAACACTGAGGATTCAGTAGGAGCCAGCCTTGAAATAAATAAGTCTCATTACTGGCTGGCTTGCCTATATATGGCACACGATTTAGAGATGCCGCCTTCAAACCTTAAGTCGCTGGTTGAAGCCACTTCTGCAGGGAAGAAGAGCCTCATTGTAGGAAGTGATTGGACTTCTATAAGGCTGAGTTACGAAAATATAAGGACGAGCTGAGCTTTCTCAGCTCAGAAAAGATCCTGGGCGGAATTCGGTAGCTCCGTGGAGCATAAATCTGAAGCCTATTACGGTGGGATATATTCAGAAGTCGGAGAATGCATGGACAATGTCTAGTGAGGAAACACTAGAAATACTCTTTAATACACATTTCCCAACGAATAGCATGGCTCTAGAAGAGGTTGTCACAGGTATGCATTCGTCGGAGGTTATTTGCAAAATTGTGTCTGAAACGAAAATAATTTGGGCGATAAAAAGTTGGAGTAGCCAGTCACCGATGATGTATACCTCTTTAGAGGTTGATAGAAACATACCTTAGCGCAAAGATCCCTGGAGATCACCTGTCGCGGCAGCAGCATGCGTATAGTACACGAAAGGCCACTTAAATAGCCCTTCATGACCTAGTCGGCTACAGACGGTTCCCTCGCTGTCACAGAATTTACAATGATAGCATTTCTTGACATTGAAGGTGCTTTCCATAACGTAAGACCGAAGTCAATCATGAAGGTGCTGCAGTTTCTAGGCGTGAACTCAACCGTAATAAAGTTTATTAATAACTTACTAAAAGACGCATTACGGCAGGCTTGGGATCTGTAGATCTAAAAAGATGGGTCACCAGAGGAACACCCCAAAGAGGTGTACTGTCTCCCCTACATAGCCATTGACAACATAATATTATCTCTGGAAGAAAAAGGTGGAAAAGTAGCCGCGTATGCTGATGACGTGGCAATTGCGGTTGGGGGAATGTTTCCCAGAGATATACTTCAGAAAGCTCTACTGTCGCATATAGAAGTGGGCTACCAAAAGTGGTCTAGCCGAAAATCCGTGCAAGACAGAAGCAGTTCTTTTCAGCAGGAGCTACAAGTTACCTACAGTGGCCCCTGTCTCCTTGGGAGGGGAGAATGTTCCATTAACAGGAAGCGCAAAATACCTAAATGTTTTGCTAGACAGCAAATTGAACTTCAAATTCAACATTTTGTAATGGGCCTGAAAGTCAACTCTTGCCCTATACCCCTATAAGATATCCATTCGCAAAAGTTGGAGATTCAGACCGCGTGTCATGCATTGGGTATATACTGCACTAGTCAGACCTATAATGCTATATGGTATTGTGGTCTGGTGGATGGCGCTTCAAAAGTCCACCTACTGTGCAATAGTAAACAGGATCCAGAGGATGGCTTGTTTGTGCATCACAGCTGCTTTAAGGACTACACCATCAGATGCTCTGAATTTAATGCTACATCTAGTGTCCCTGGACATTGTGGCTACACAAATTGCTGCTACCACTGCGGTGAGGTTAAGAGAGCTTTCTCTTGGTCATTTGGTGGCTACGGACACAATGTTATCCTCGATACAATGTCCTATGTAACAGGCAGTGTGGATTACACCCCACCTGAGCCGCTTTTTGATAAATTTTTTAATACTTTACCACTATTCCTGATAGAACCAATTGTAAATACGATATCCCTGGTAATAGAAGTTACATAGACTTCTAAATGGATGGTTCCAAGCTAGACGACCAGGACCAGGTGGGCTTTGGGATGTTCTCTAAAGGTCTAGAACTGGTCATATCGAAAATGTTACCCGACCACTGCAGTGTGTATCAAAAGGAGATCCTAGCAATTTAGGAAGTGGTGGAATGGCTAAGATATAATGTCATAACGACGATTGTCATAAATATCTTCTCAGACAGCCTATAAATCCCTGGAGAACGTATTTCTGAACACAAAAATCGCCCTCGACTGTCGCAGATCTCTCAACGAGATGGGTGAACAGTTTAAAATTCACCTGTTCTGGGTGACAGGCCACAGAGATATCCCAGGAAATTGTAAAGCGGACAAGCTTGCGAGACTAGGAACTACCCTACACATTCCAGGGATACTGGAATCTGTGGGTGTGCCTATAGCGACATGTAAGCTAAGTTTTCAGGACCAGGCTCGAAGGTTAACGAATGAAAGATGGTAGCAAAGAGGGGGCTATGAGCATTTCTAAACTATTGTATGTGGCCTAATCTAGACTTGAAGAGGTCTACCGCTTTGCTGTCACTGGCTAAAACAGAAGTCTCTG
Organism: Stomoxys calcitrans; assembly: GCF_963082655.1. Classification (NCBI taxonomy): domain Eukaryota; kingdom Metazoa; phylum Arthropoda; class Insecta; order Diptera; family Muscidae; genus Stomoxys; species Stomoxys calcitrans. The sequence goes on along the minus strand of NC_081556.1, from coordinate 43,175,007 downwards.
TCATTGTGTCCGTCATGACAGATCACTGTCTAATCGGAAAACATGCTGACAGACTGAAGGTTGCCAGCAACGACTTTTGCAGAAGCTATGAGGACATCGAAGAAGAAGAGATGTGAACATTCACAAGTTGTTGAGCTTTTTAAAGCGATCTGGATGGTTCCACTGCAGAACTGATACCTACTGATAGCGATGTACTGATGGATAACATTGATTGCGAAGTAAATGCATTGAAAGACTACCATGTCTCCTACGCCACTACAGCCAAAGCTGATGACACCGATAGGTTATCTAAACTATAAAATTCTTTAGATATTTGCACAGGTGACCCAGATGCAAGACAATCTATAACCTATATTTTCAGCAGTTTGCAGGATATTTTCCATTTACCTGGAGAAACATTTAATGTGAATAATAATAAAATAACCAAATAAACCTGCACAGCGAATCAATCCCACTTACTGTTCTTATACCCTCCACCATAGGATGGGGGTATACTAATTTCGTCATTCTGTTTGTAACTACTCGAAATATTCGTCTGAGACCCCATAAAGTATATATATTCTTGATCGTCGCGACATTTTATGTCGATCTAGCCATGTCCGTCCGTCTGTCTGTCGAAAGCACGCTAACTTCCGAAGGTGTAAAGCTAGCCGCTTGAAATTTTCCACAAATACTTCTTATTAGTGTAGGTCGGTTGGTATTGTAAATGGGCCATATCGGTCCATGTTTTGATATAGCTGCCATATAAACAGATCTTGGGTCTTGACTTCTTGAGCCTCATGAGTGCGCAATTCTTATTCGAATGGAATGAAATTTTGCACGACGTGTTTTGTTATGATATCCAACAACTGTGCCAAGTATGGTTCAAATCGGTCCATAACCTGATATAGCTGTCATATAAACCAATCTTGGGTCTTGACTTCTTGAGCCTCTAGAGGGTGCCATTCCTATCCAATTTGGCTGAAATTTTACATGACGTATTTTATTCTTACTTTCAACAGCTGTGTCAAATAATTTTCAAATCGGTTCATAACCTGATATAGCTGTCATATCTCTCTATTTTAGCCCCCAAAGGGCGCAATTCTTATTCGAATTGGCTGACATTTTACACAGGTCTCCAACATATAATTTAATTGTGGTCCAAGCCGATCCATATCGTGATATCGCTCTAATAGCAAAGCAAATCTTTTCTTATATCCTTTTTTTGCCTAATAAGAGATGCCGGGAAAAGAACTCGACAAATGCGATCCATGGTGGAGGGTATATAAGTTTCGGCCCGGCCGAACTTAGCACGCTTTTACTTGTTTCATCTGGAAATGGTAATTACCAATTCAAAAGTCTACCATTTGGCCTGAAGATCGCATCGAGCAGCCTTCAAAAAATGCTCACAATTGCTCTAAGTGGTTTAAATGCAGCTGCAGTCTTAGGCATCACAATGAAAACTTGGGTGATGTATTTCGACGGCTGAGGAAATTCAACTTAATATTGAATGCAAGCAAATGCAGTTTTTTTTACAACCAAAGGTAGTATATTTGGGACACCTCATAACAGACAAAGGTGTGAAAAACAGACCCAGCCAAAGAAAGTATCCAGTGCCAACGAACACTGATGAAGTCAGCAGATTTGCAGCCTTTTGTTGTTGTTGTTGTAGCCACATTTAGGTGGCGATCCTCGTCAAGCTCCTGTGTGAGCAAGCTCGTTCCGGTCCAAAGGGCCGATCGCCGCGTGAACATGGTGGCCATGGGTTATTTAAAGGCGCCAATCACTCGCATCAGAGCATCATAGGCACTCAGTATTTGAGCAAGAGCAGGAGCCACCGTAGCGCAGAGGTTAGCATGTCCGCCTATGACGCTGAACGCCCGGTGGTTTTCCCCTCCTAATGCTGGCAACATTTGTGAGGTACTATGTCATGTAAAAACTTCTCTCCAAAGAGGTGTCGCACTGCGGCATGCAGTTCGGACTCGGCTACAAAAGGAGGCCCCTTATCATTAAGCTTAAACTTGAATCGGACTACAATCATTGATATGTGAGAAGTCAGGGGCCTCCTTAGTGGAATGTTCATGGGCAAAACTTGCAATTTGCATGCCCTATGAAGCAGTGAACAATAGTCAAGTTAATTGTAAAGGATCGGGAGCGGAGCCAAAAAAAAAAAAAATGCCGAAGCGGAGCGGGAAAATGGTACCAGTTCCGGACTTCTGTTTTGAACAGAAGTACGTACGCCGCTCATAAAAGCAATTCTCATCCGAAAATAAACAAGTAACAAGTAAAAGCGTGCTAAGTTCGGCCGGGCCGAATCTTATATACCCTCCACCATGGATCGCATTTGTCGAGTTCTTTTCCCGGCATCTCTTCTTAGGCAAAAAAAGGATATAAGAAAAGATTTGCTCTGCTATTAGAGCGATATCAAGATATTGTCCGGTTTGAACCAAAATTAAATTATATGTTGGAGACCTGTGTAAAATCTCAGCCAATTCGGATAAGAATTGCGCCCTTTGTGGGCTCAAGAAGTAAAATGGAGAGATCGATTTATATGGGAGCTGTATCGGGCTATATACCGATTCAGACCATAATAAACACGTATGTTAATGGTCATGAGAGAATCCGTAGTAGAAAATTTCAGGCAAATCGGATAATAATTGCGACCTCTAGAGGCTCAAGAAGTCAAGATCCCAGATCGGTTTATATGGCAGCTATATCAGGTTATGAACCGATTTGAACCATATTTGGTACAGTTGTTGGATATCATAACAAAATACTACGTGCCAAAATTCATTCAAATTAGATAAGAATTGCGCCCCCTAGAGGCTCAAGAAGTTAAGACCCAAGATCGGGTTATATGACTGCTATATAAGGTTATGGACCGATTTGAACCATACTTGGCACAATTGTTGGATATCGTAACAAAACACGTCGTGCAAAATTTCATTCCAATCGGATAAGAATTGCGCACTCTAGAGGCTCAAGAAGTCAAGACCCAAGATCGGTTTATATGGCAGCTATATCAGGTTATGAACCGATTTGAACCATACTTGGCAAAGTTGTTGGATGTCATAAAAAAACACGTCGTACAAATTTCATCCCAATCGGAAAAGAATTGCGCACTCTAGAGGCTCAAGAAGTCAAGACCCAAGATCGGTTTATATGGCAGCTATATCAGGTTATGGACCGATTTGAACCATACTTGGCAAAGTTGTTGGATGTCATAACAAAACACGTCGTACAAAACTTCATCTTAATCGGATAAGAATTGCGCACTCTAGAGGCTCAAGAAGTCAAGACCCCAGATCGGTTTATATGGCAGCTATATCAGGTTATGAACCGATTTGAACCATACTTGGCAAAGTTGTTGGATGTCATAACAAAACCCGTCGTACAAAATTTCATCCCAATCGGATAAGAATTGCGCACTCTAGAGGCTCAAGAAGTCAAGACCCAAAATCGGTTTATATGGCAGCTATATCAGGTTATAGACCGATTTGAACCATACTTGGCAAGGTGGTTGGATGTCATAACAAAACACGTCGTGCAAAATTTCATTCCAATCGGATAAGAATTGCGCACTCTAGAGGCTCAAGAAGTCAAAACCCCAGATCGGTGTATATGGCAGCTATATCAGGTTATGGACCGATTTAAACCATACTTGGCACAGTTGTTGGATATAATAACAAAACACGTCGTACAAAATTTCATTCCAATCGGATAAGAATTGCGCACTCTAGAGGCTCAAGAAGTCAAGACCCAAGATCGGTTTATATGGCAGCTATATCAAAACATGGACCGATATGGCCCATTTACAATACCAACCGACCTACACTAATAAGAAATATTTGTGCAAAATTTCAAGCGGCTAGCTTTACTCCTTCGGAAGTTAGCGTGCTTTCGACAGACAGACGGACGGACGGACGGACGGACGGACGGACGGACGGACAGACGGACGGACATGGCTAGATCGACATAAAATGTCACGACGATCAAGAATATATATACTTTATGGGGTCTCAGACGAATATTTCAAGTAGTTACAAACAGAATGACGAAATTAGTATACCCCCATCTTATGGTGGAGGGTATAAAAAGGTGTCAAGTTCGGCCGGACCGAACTTTGGATACGCACCACCTCGGGTATATATGTAAACCACCTTTCGTCATAATCCGGTGAAAAATTCATAATTTATGCCCCCATAGCAGCAATATCGAAAAATGTTCCGAGTTGGACCAAATTCGGCGCGGGCATTGAGTGGTCTAATGGGTAAAAGTCATTGTTCAAATTTGTATAACAAAATATTTTTTTTCGGTAGCTATCCAAATATAGACCGATCTGAACCATATACGACACGAATATCGATAAGCCTAACATAAGTGCCAAATTTCAGCGAAATCGAATTATAAATGCGCCTTTTAAGGGGCCAAGACTACATGGCAGCTATATCTGGGCCGATCTGAACCAAATTGAAGAAGGGTATTGAGAGGCCTAACACAATTCACTGTCCCAAATGTTGACAAAATCGGACCATGAATGCGCTTTTTCTGGTCCCAAGACCTTAAATCGGCGGATCGGTATATATGGCAGCTATACCCAACTCTGATCCGATCTAGGCCAAATTAAAGAGGAATGTCGAAGGACCTAAACGCGGACAGTAAACGCGCCTTTTATGGGTCAAAGACCTTAAATCGGCGGATCGGTCTATATGGCAGCTATAACCAAATCTGGACCAATCTGGGCCAAATTGAAGAAGGATGTCGAAGGCCCGTACACAACTCACTGTCCCAAAATTTCAACAAAATCGGATAATAAATGTGGCTTTTATGGGCCTAAGACCTTAAATTGGCGGATCGGTTTACATGGGAGCTATATCAATTTATAGTCTGATATAGCTCATCTTCGAACTTTACCTGTTTATGAACAAACAAGTAAGAGCGTTCTAAGTTCGGCCAGGCCGAATCTTATATACCCTCCACCATGGTCGCATCGGCCGAGTTCTTTGTGCAGTATCTGTTTTTAGGCAAACAAAGTATAATGAATAAGGACGGAGGAGCAGCTATATCAAGTTATAGTCCGATTCAAGGCTCAAGAAGCGAAATCGGTCTGTATCTAGCTATAGATCGATTCTGATCGATTCATATTGCACACGTATGTTGAAGGCCATGGGAGGAGCCGTTGTACAAAATTTGTGCCAAATCGGATGAGAATTGCGCTCTCTAGAGGCTCTAGAAGTCAAGAGCAAGATCGGTTTTTATGGCAGCTATATGAGGTTATGGACTGATTAGGACCATACTATTCACAGTTGTTGGAATTGATATCAAAACACTATGCGCAAAATTTCAGTCAAATCGGGCGAGAATTGCACCTTCTAGAGGCTCAAGAAGTCAAGACCCAAGATCGGTTAATATGGCAGCTATATCAGGTTATGGACCGATATGAACTATACTTAGCACAGTTGTTGGAAGTGATATCAAAACACAATGTGCAAAATTTCACTCTTCAATTGCACCCTCTAGAGGCTCAAGAAGTCAAGACCCAAGATCAGTTTATATGGCAGCTATATCAAAACATGGACCGATTTGGCCCATTTACAATCCCAACCCACCTACACGAATAAGAAGTATTTGTGCATTTTAAGCGGCTGGCTCTACTCCTTCAAAAGTTAGCGTGCTTTCGTTCGACAGACAGACGGATGGACGGACGGACAGACGGACGGACGGACATGGCTAGTTCGACTTAAAATGTCACGACGATCAAGAATATATATACTTTATGGGGTCTTAGACCCATATTTCGAGGTGTTACAAACAGAATGACAAAATTAGTATACCCCCATCCTATGGTGGAGGGTATAAAAAAGAATCTGTACAAAGTTTCGGCTCAATATCTCTATTTTTAAAGACTGTAGCGAGATTTCAACAGACAGGCGGACCATGTGCGTCTGTCGTGCTAGATCGTCTTAGATTTTTACGACGATCAAGAATATATATATACTTTATATGGTCGGAAATGGATATTTCGATGTGTTGCAAACGTAATGACAAAAGTAATGTACCCACATCCTTCGGTAGTGGGTATAAAAAACAAATGCAAAAAAAAAACAACGGAGTATATTTATGCCCCTCAACAAAACTGGAAGCCTCATCTGAGCGTTGTTTAATTGCAAACAACCTACGATATCCGTCGACCAAATTGAAAATCACATCCACTGAAGAATTACTAAAATGTTCGCAAATCTCTCACTCTATTGTAAGTGTGAGCGTGTTTCTAGCTTACTTTGTTTTTACGTGGCATGCGATACAGACAATTGCTTTAACCGAAGTGGCTTTTAAGAGCCAAATTTTGGGACTCATGCTAAATTTTTTTTCTCCAAAACCCCAATTTTGCTCTTTATTTTTAATCGAATGTCATAATTCTCCCCCTTTCTGTTCAAGTTTTTACCATTTCGTACTTTTTAGTAACTAAGCGTACTAACATCACCAAACTCCGTATTACTATGCTGGGACCTAAAATTCTCAACTGAATCCTTTTGGACGTCGTCTCAGCCTTGGTTTACCGATCGCCATAAGATTTCGCATTTTTCTCATCGAGATCATAATGTTTCCAAACTTTTGTTGACACTTCAATGTGTAGGCTTCACCCGATTAACCCTTATAGAGCCAAAGTTACTGCGAATACATGAACTCTAATTTAAAATAACTTGTTTTAAAGATTTGTTATCGACATCGAGCCAGTGTCTTGGTATTCTCTTAAAAATGTTTTTTTTGTGATGTTTCTACAAGTTCCGCCATGATAAGGCTTTTTAAAGTCTGTTTATTTTGTCAGTGTCAAAACAAAGACAAAAACTACCTTTTTGCAAACCATTAAAAGTGGTGATTATAACACTTGTTAATGATTCGACTTTCTTTTTGGCAAAGTATAAAAAAAAACTAAAAGGAATGTGTGTGTTTGTTTCCATGATCTTTAAGAATTATAACTCACAATAAAATAATATCTTAAAAATAAACCAACCGTAGAAATTGCCAAAAAGATCATGAAATTCTGCTTCTGCAAATAGAGATATGCATTTTAAATATGAAATCTTTATTTCACCAAATTATATATTTTGTTTATCTTAACCAAAATAAATTATTTTTTTTTTAATATGCCAGCATTGATAAGCCCAATGAGGGTGGTTTAGAAAAATTGAACTTGGAAAGAAGGAATTTTTGGGAGGGGGGGGGTGGTCTCATTTATTGAATCGAATATGTTCAAATAATTGCAAATTTTGTCCTTGAACATTCCATTAAGGAAAAGGGGCAAACTTCGAACTTATCAATGAGTGCTGTCCGATTCAAGTTTTTTAACTCAATGATAAGAAGTCTCCTTTTATAGCCGACTCTATAGCCGAGTTTATACATGGCTGCCATAACGAATGGTGCAGTACCTTACAAATGCCACCAGCATTAGGAGGGGATAGGTTAGGTTAGGTTAGAGGGGAAGTCCTTTACAGACTCACTTAGACAATTTTAAGTCCATTGTGATACAACAGTAGCGACAGACCAAGGCTTCTGGCGGAAATCGAACCCAAGACCCTTGCACTGGTAATCCAAGCACGCTACCAACTCGGCTACCTGGCCGGGGAGGGGATAACCACCGCTGAAATGTTTTTTCTGATGTTCTCGCCAGGAGTCGAACCCAGGCGTTTAGTGTCATAGGCGGACATGCTAACCTCTGGGCTACGGTGTATGACACCCTACATCAAATGACAGTTAAAGTTGTGATCTGATAAGAGAGAGGAAGAGAGAGAGAGAGAGAGAGAGTGTAGTAAACGCTTTCTAAAGGGTGATTTTTTAGCTATTATCTTTTTGGCAACATTGGTTTTAACAGCTCATGCATGTTTCGTGTTTTGTTTCACTGTCAAACATCTTCAGTTTGGTCTATAATTGAACCCTGAATTGTCTTACAAACGAACAAAGCTTGCAAATTGTTGAATTTTATTATGTAAATGCGTGCTCTGTTAAGAAAGTTTATCACGCGCTTCTTCCATTGAACGACGAAGCTCATTTTTGGCTTAATGGATACGTAAATAAGCAAAACTGTCGATTTTGGAGTAAAGATCAGCCAGAATCATTGCAAGAGCTACCAATGCATCCAGAAAAAGTCACAGTTTATTGCGTTTTATAGGCTGGTGGCATCATTGGACTGTACTTCTTCAAAGACGATGCGAATCGTAACGTAACTGTGAATGGTGGGCGCTATCGTGGGATGGTATCCAATTTTTTTTTTGCCCAAAATGCAAGAGCTTGACTTGCATGACGTGTGGTTTTAACACGACGGTGCCACATGCCACACAGCACGCGCAAGAATGGAGTTATTTAGAGGCGAGTTCGGTAAACATTTTATTTCATGTTCGGGACCGGTCAATTGACGGCCTAGATCGTGCAATCTAACGCCTTTAGACTACTTTTTGTGGGGCTATGTTAAAGCTCATGTCTATATAGACAAGCCCGCTTCAACTGAGGTATTGGAAGACAACATTGAAGCATTAATTCGTGAGATGTTGGAAAGAGTATGCCAAAATTGGACTAAGCGGATGGACCATTTGAGGCGCAGTCACGGTCAACATTTGCATGAAATAATCCTTAATAATCTTTTCGAGAGGAGAGTCTCAGTGAGGAGTCAGGTGGCAGTGGCTCTTAATTAAATACTGAGTGCCAATGATAATCGAGATGACAAGGCGAGTTTTTGGCGCCTTCAAATAATCAATGGCCAACATCAGCGTCTGTTCGCAGGTTAGGGGCGGCTGGAGGCGAGCGTCGGATCTTGCAGCAAGCGGCTCGCCACAACGAGAAATACATGTGCAATCCCACAAAACCCATGCTGCGCTGGGCCAGTAACCCGCTCCTCGAAAAACTATGGAAACTACTATGAGAAACAAAGGAATAGTAAAAACGGACCCCCCCCACGTTGACGGCCCACGCAACTTAAAAAAAGGACCATGATTTGTGGATCTGCACCTGGAATGTCCGCACTCTTTATAGAAAAGGTGCAGTAAACGCGCTGGCGGATGTATTAGAGAAGTACAAGGCAGATATTACCGCCTTCCAGGAAGTGCGATGGATTGGGAATGGCGTCACTACAGCACCAAATGGTGACGCAATATACTATAGCTGGCATAACAGGAGGCATGAGTTTGGCTGTGCATTTGTGGTTAGTCGGAGAGAGAAACACCTTGTCTCCAGATGAGAGGCTAGCCACAATCCGCATAAAAGTCAAATTCATCAACATCAGCCTTATTTGTGCCCATGTCCCGACGGAAGACAAAGACGAGCAGACCAAGGATGTTTTCTACGAGGGCCTAGAGAGAGAATATGACTACTGCCCCGCCCATGATATTAACATCGTTCTAGGAGATTTTAATGCGAAGATAGCGAAGGAAGACATTTTTGATCCAACAGTCGGAAAGTTCAGCCTCCACGGGTTCCAGTAATGGGTTGAGGCTGATAGATTTCGCCACGGCAAAAAACATGGTAGTTAGTAGCACCAGATTTCAACATAAAAATATTCACAAAGCCACATGGCTGTCACCCGACCAAAACACGAGAAACCGAATTGATCACCTTGTGATAGATGGAAGGCATTCATGTAGCGTGTTAGATGTACGATCGATCGGTGGAGCGAATATTGATTCGGATCATTACCTGGTTGCAGCAAAGGTTCGCACCCGTTTGAACATGGCGAGGAAAGTACGATCTGACACTGCACGAAAGCTGGACATTGAAAAGTTGCAAACACAACAGATGGCAACGGCATACTCCACTCGACTGACCCAACTGCTTGATGATAGCACTCCTTGTTCCGATGAGATATGGCAAACTATTGCCCAATCCGTGGAAAATGCTGCGAAATTCGTACTTGGGTACCGGAAGCCTCCTAAAAACCCATGGACCGACCAAGAGTGTCGAGATGCCTCTGAAGCCAAGAATGCGGCCAATAGAGCAACCCTGCAATCAGTAGCAACGCTCCAGATAAAGGAGAGGCATCGGGAGATAAGGAGAGAGGAGAAACGTCTATTCCGCAGAAAGAAAAAAGAAATGGAAAGACGTGAGTGTGAGCGAATTGAGATGTATAGGAGTCAGAATGAAGTGCGGAAATTCTACCAAAGAATTAAACATCAAACCGATGGTTTTGGTGCAGGCACATCCTTCTGCAGAGACAAAGAAGGAAATCTGGTAACTGACACAGGACATGGAAAGAACATTTTACCCAACTGCTAGTATCCAGCGTTGGCGGCGAAGAGGACACTGCAACCCCAATCAATGATGATGGTATAGTATGTTTATCTCCTAGTTAGAATGAGGTCCAAGTAGAAGTAACCCGACTAAAGAACAACAAGGCAGCAGGAGCCGACGGGTTACCCGCTAAACTATTTTTGACCGGAGGCGACACGCTGATAAGGCGTATGCATCAGCTTATCTGCTCAATCTGGCTAGAAGAACACATATCCGATGTTTGGAACCTCAGCATACAATGTCCCGTACACAAAAAAGGAGACAAGACGGAATGTGCCAACTACAGAGGAATAAGTCTCCTCCCCATCGCATACAAGATACTCTCGAACATACTGTGGGAAAGATTAAAACCTAAAGTCAATGAGATAATTGGGCCCTATCAATTTCTTTTTTAGACCTGGTAGATCTACCCTGGACCAGATATTCACACTGCGCCAAATCCTGGAAAAGACCCAAGAATGACAAATCAACACCTACCATCTCTTTGTTGACTACAAAGGCGCCTTCGATACTCCTTTACGTTCAAAGGTATTTCAAGACATGTCTGAGTTTATTACCCCTGCAAAATTAATAAGACTCTGCAGGAGGACACTTGCTAATACGCGTTCCTCTGAAAGAATAGGAAAGAATCTCTCCGAACCATGTAATACCAAACGAGGTTTCAGAAAGGCTACAGCCTATCGTGTGATCTCTTTAATATCATGCTGGAGCAGATTATACGAGATGAAGAAGTGAATAGATATGGCACACTAATCACAAGAGTACACCTGCTAATCGCTTGTGCCGACGACATCGATATCATAGGTCGGTCACCGGAAGTAGTAACTGCAGCCTTTGAAAGAATCGAAAGAGGGTCAGTGAAAATGGGTCTGGCAGTTAATGGAGATAAGACGAAATGGATGGTTTCAACTCCGAAAACGTCTTGTACAAATGATCAGATAAATAAAATGGAAAAATTTGGGAACCACAACTTTGAGATAGTCAGCAACTTTATCTACTCCGGTACCGCCGTAACCGAAACGAATGACACCAGTTATGAGATAAAAAGAAGAATAATATTGGCATACAGATGCTACTTTGGATTAAGAAATCAGTTGAGAAACAAGGCCACTTCTCGACAGACGAAGACTACACTTTACAAGACACTGATACTACCCGTGCTGTTATATGGTTCTGAAGCATGGGAACTTGTGAAAGCAGATGAGGCAGTGCTTGGAGTATTTGAGAGAAAGATTATTCTTGAAATATATGGAGACCACCGTAGCGCAAAGGTTAGCATGTCCGCTGAACGCCTGGGTTCGAATCCTGGCGAGACCATCCGAAAAAATTTTCAGCGGTGGTTTTCCCCTCCTAATGCCGGCAAAATTTGTAAGGTTCTATGCCATGTAAATCTTCTCTCCAAAGAGGTGTCGCACTGCGGTACACCGTTCGGAATCGGCTATAAAAAGGAGGCTCCTTATCATTGAGCTTAAACTTGAATCGGACTTTGGATTGCATTGGAGTTTGCGTTAATGGAGATAATGGGCGACGTATGAACCACTAGCTTTATGAGATATATGACGACGATAGCATAGTTACATGCATCACTTTACAACGGCTGCGTTGGCTAGGTCATGTTGTCAGAATGGATGAAGAATCTCCATCAAAGAAGTCTTTTGAAGCCAATCACGATGATACACCCAAACCGGGACAGCCCAGGGCCCGATGGAAAGATCAAGTGGGGGGAGACACCTCGAAACTTGGTGTCGGAAATTTTAGAATGAGCGCAGAAGATCGAGGCGCTTGGATCGCTATTCTACGTTCGGCTAGTAGAACAAATGTTCGGTCATAGCCAATTAAGGTAAGTAATCTTGAAAGAATAAATTATATGGACCCTACTGTGTGACAACTAATTTAGACTATGATGGACGATTAAAGAAGGTAATTGTTTGGATGAACGTGTGTGAGATAGAACTTTTCTTGGTTGGTTTTGCATGGCCTTGGCAAACCGTCCTATATGGGGTAAGTAAACGAAATTTTCTCCAAAGGGAAAATTTCAATAAAACTTTCCAGATCGTGGATATGGAAGTAAGTATTACTCAGCTACTTAAGAGGAAAGTAAGTTTAAACAAGTAAAAGCGTGCTAAGTTCGGCCGGGCCGAATCTTACATACCCTCCACCATGGATCGCATTTGCCGAGTTCTTCTCCCGGCATCTCTTCTTAGGCAAAAAAGGATATAAGAAAATATTTGCTCTGCTATTATTATATTATCACATGTTGGAGACCTGTGTAAAATGTCAGCCAATTCGAATAAGAATTGCGCCCTTTGGGGGCTCAAGAAGTAAAATAGAGAGATCGATTTATATGAGAGCTGTATCGGGCTATAGACCGATTCAGATCATAATAAACACGTATATTGATGGTCATGAGAGGATCCGTAGTACATAATTTCGGGCAAATCGGATAATAATTGCGACCTCTAGAGGCTCAAGAAGTCATGATGCCAGATCGGTTTATATGGCAGCTATATCAGGTTATGAACCGATTTGAACCATACTTGGCACAGTTGTTGGATACCATAACAAAACACGTCGTGCAAAATTTCATTCCAATCGGATAAGAATTCCGCACTCTAGAGGCTCAAGAAGTCAAGACCCAAGATCGGTTTATATGGCAGCTATATCAGGTTATAGACCGATTTGAACTATACTTGGCACAGTTGTTGGATATCATAAGAAAACGCGTCGTGCAAAATTTCAATCCAATCGGATAAGAATTGCGCACACTAGAGCTCAAGAAGTCAAGACCCAAGATTGGTTTATATGGCAGCTATATCAAAACATGGACCGATATGGCCCATTTACAATACCAACCGACCTACACTAATAAGAAGTATTTGTGCAAAATTTCAAGCGGTTAGCTTTACTCCTTCGGAAGTTAGCGTGCTTTCGACAAACAGACGGACGGACATGGCTAGATCGACATAAAATGTCGCGACGATCAAGAATATATATACTTTATGGGGTCTCAGACGAATATTTCGAGTAGTTACAAACAGAATGACGAAATTAGTATACCCCCATCTTATGGTGGAGGGTATAAAAATCCCCTTTCGAACTCAGATATATACTCTACATGGTGCTCACTAGTTGTGGGTATGTAGAGTACCATTATCCATTTGCCAAATCTCGAGGAAACAGTCTAGGTGGACTATAAATCGCTAGCGGAGAAGTTTGTCAAATACTTTAGCAGCAGCTCACTTTAGACTGCCTTTTAAGAGTTCTTTGCCATTAACTTCGTAATGGCATCATTGCAGTATTGGACATTTGCGCTAATGTCATATCTTGAAAAAAAAAAAAATAAAAATAAAAATGCTGAATGACTTGAAAAATTATCTAAGCTGATATGTTGTTTAGCTATCCAGTAGTGTATTTAGAAATGCAAAAAAACAAAAACCCCAAAAATATTTGCACGCTTTTGAATAGGGGTAATGACCGGCCTCTGAAAGATGATAATGAGTTAAGTGACTGTTTACAAACAGCGAAAAATTAGAACCAAAAAAAAAAAAACATTTTTCATTCACTTTTATTTAATTTTATTTTTTAAGCTTGATAAAAACTTCAATGAAATAAAAAAATTTCCCTTAATTTCTTATCCCTGCCCAGCCATGTCTTAAACATTATTTATTCAATTCTATATGACAATGCTTGCTCTGTTTATTTTTAGCACTTTTTTCTGCTATGCAATAAATTATGGTAGACAATCTTATCAATGCTTTGATATTTTTCCTTTTTTTATTTTGTAAACTGCAAGCCGCAATTATATGTGAATGTCAATAGCACATATTTTCATATAGACTTCTTTGTTAATACAATCATAGCATCTGTCACTATTTTATGCAAAACGTCTCCGTTTCGCACATTTACAGACATTTTTTTATAACAATAATTTTATGGCAAACATTAGGGTGGAATACATCTCAAGGAATAAGAATTTCATGAATTTTTATACCCACCATCGAAGGATGGGGGTATATTCATTTTGTCATTCCGTTTGAACAAATCGAAATATCCATTTCCGACCCTATAAGGTATATATATTCCTGATCAGAGTCTGTCCGTCTGTCTGTCCGTCCGTCTGTCTGTCCGTCCGTCCGTCTGTCTTTTCGTCCGTCCGTCTGTTGAAATCACGCTAGAGTCTTTAAAAACAGAGATATTGAGCTGAAACTTTGCACAGATTCTTTTTTTTGTCCATAAGCAGGTTAAGTTCGAAGATGGGCTATATCGGATTATATCTTGATATAGCCCCCATATAGACCGATCCGCCGATTTAGCGTCTTAGGACTATAAAAGCTACATTTGTTATCTGATTTTGCTGAAATTTAGGACAGTAAGTTGTATTAGGCCACTCGATGTTCTTCTTCAATTTGGACCAGATCGGCCCTGATTTGGATATAGCTGCCATATACACCGATCTCCCGATTTATGGTCTTGGGCCCATAAAAGGCACATTTATTGTCCGATGTAGCCAAAATTTGGGACAGTGAGTTGTGTTCCGCCCTTCGCCACCCTTCTTCAATTTGGTTCAGATTGGTCCAGATTTGGATATAGCTATCATATAGACCGATCTCTTGATTTAAGGTTTTGGGACCATAAAAAGCACATTTATTGTCCGATTTAGCCAAAATTTGGGACAGTGAGTTGTGTTGGGCCCTTCGACATCCTTCTTCAATTTGGTTTAGATCGGTTTAGATTTGGATATAGCTGCCATATAGACCGATCTCTTGATTTAAGGATTTGGGACCATAAAAGTCGCAATTATTGTCCGAAGTCGCCGAAATTTGGGACAGTGAGTTGTGTTATGGCCTGCGACATCTTTCTGCAATATGGCACATATCGGTCTAGATTTGGATATAGCTACCTTATAGACCGATCTCTCGATTTAAGGTCTTGGTACATTTATAATCCGATTTCGGTGAAATTTGACTCATCCGTGTCGTATATGGTTCAGATCGGTCTATATTTGGATATGGCTACCAAAAAGACCAATATTTTGTTCTACAAATTAAACAATGACTTGTACTTATTATACTACTCAATGTCTATGTCGAATTTGGTCCAAATGGGATCATTTTTCGGTAAAGCTGCTATGGGGGCATAACTTACATATTTTTCATCGGATAAAGACGATAGGTGGTTTACATATATACCCGAGGTGGTGGTGGGTATCCATATTTCGGTCCAGACGAAAATTGGTCACAAAAGTGTGTACCAATTCCGTGTTCTTCTCTCCAATACCTTTCATTCGTATTAGGTGTGTTTTAGGGAGAGGTCCTCCAAACACTTAGCTTTGAAAATATATCAGCAGAAAATATATCGATCTCTATTCTCATATATCTCAAGTATCTATTATTTAAACCTCATATTGCCATTGGCCTCGAAATTGGATATCAATCTAATCTCAAGTATCTTTCAAGGGTATGGACCCTAATAACTATCAATATCGAGGTTCACTGTCTTGTAGATCCAAATTGTCTTGGTGAGCAAATACGGCAAATACTTGGGGGTTGTTATTGGGGTGGGGCGTCTTTTAGACAGTTGGTCTCGAATGTTGATATCAGATTCATGGTCTACTCTCAAATACCTTTCATTTGAGCCCCATATTTCTGTAGTCGGTAAAAATTACCGGTTGATGGGGTGTTTTGGGGGATGTCGTGGTCACTCTATGGCTCTGAAAATATATATCAGATTTGTATTCTACTCTAAAATACCTCTTATTTGAACCCTAATTGCAATGGCCAGCAAATACTTCCTATATGGGTGGTGTTATGGAGTGGGGTGGCCCCATAGACACGTTTTCCCGAATATTGATATCAGATTTGTGCTTTACTCTCAAAAACCTTTCATTTGAGCCCCATATTGCAATGGTCGTAAATTTGTCCCCTTTGGGGGATATTTTTGGTGAGAGGCGGCCCCCCAAACACTTGGTCCCATATTTTGATATCAGATTCGTATTCTACATTCAAATACCTTTTATTTCAGCCCCATATTCCCATGGTCAGTAAATAAGTCCAGTTTGGGAGGTGTTTTGGGGAAGGGATGGATACTCAGAAACTTGGTCCCACATTTGGATATCAGATTCGTATTCTACTCGCAAATACCTTTCACTTGAGTCCCATATTGCCATGGTCGGTAAATATGTCCGATTTAAGGGTGTTTTGGGGCTTGGAGTGGTCCCCCTAGCACTTGGTCCGACAATTGGATATCAGATACGTTTTCTTATCCTAAATACCTTTCATTTGAGTCCCATATTGTCGTGAGTGGTCTAAATATATGTTTGGTAGGTTTTTGGGTGAAGCAGCCCCCTAGGTACCCCATCCGAAATTTGGATACCAAATTTTTATTTTTAAGGGTACTCTATGAGAGCACATAAAATTTCGCTTAAATCGCACCACCCATCTCCGAGATCTGGCGTTTCTGAAGATTAGGGTAAGGCGGTGGGTCCGCCCCCTTCAGATATCAAAATATGTAGTATCCTATTTTAACCACGGGGTCATTATGCACCCAAACAAACACAATTTGATTTTTATATATAAGATAAATATTTTACCAAATGTCCTAAGTATATTGAAACTAGATAAATTTTTTTTTTGAATATTTTAATCAATTTTAGGTATCCACTTCAGCTTTACCTTTTCAATACAATAGACTACAATGCATTCTGCCTATGATAAGCTAAGGCAAAATCAAATCAATATACTGCAGGTGGAGCAAGGAGATGCCGCCAAACAGAGTATATTGTACACCAAGGATAGTGTAAGTAAAATATCCCAAGAAACATTTGTGTTGGGACAAAGAGATTGCTTCATTGTTTTTTTTTATGTTTTATTTTTCAACAGATTTCCACTTCCGAGTTGGGTAGCAGTGATACAAGTTCAACAATCCGTGATAAATGGGGCAATGAGATAGAGTTTTTGTTCTCTTGCATTGCCTTGTCCGTGGGTCTGGGCAATGTTTGGCGATTTCCCTTCATAGCTTTGGCCAATGGCGGGGGTGCGTTTGTGATACCCTATGTCATAGTGTTGTTGCTAATAGGTCGACCGGTTTATTATTTGGAAGTGATTGTCGGTCAATTCTCTAGTCGAGGGTGTGTGCAGGCATTTGGTATGGTGCCGTTAATGAAGGGTAAGTATGGAAATTCAAGAGAGGAATAAAATTAAAGCAAAATAAATTATTTTGGATATATTAAGATTTTGGTAAAATTTAATTTTTTTTTTTAGCTATATGCCTAAAATTTACCTTTGAGGATATTTTTTTTTCGTGGACACAGTTTAATCTTGGGAACAGTTTAGTTTAGGTTGAAAAGAGGGTGCAGAAATTAATCCGTCCCATGTCACTATAGACATAAACCTAAGCCAGTAATCGGCTTGTTGTTCGCTCTAAAAGCTGTAAAGTAACCTCTTTGGTTTTCCTTTTTCATTTGCAATCTCCGATCATTGAGCTCGTCTCGAAAGAGAAAAATACAAAAATTGTAAAATTTAATGATCTTCGCCTAACAGGCAAAAAAACTTGAAAAAAGAAAATTTTAAGTTACTTACAAAATCCTTAATTGTTTTCAATACCACTCCCCACTTCCCATGCGCATTCGTCACCCACTCCCTTAACTCGGACTGCGTCGAACTGAAAGGTTTCGGGTTTACCAAGTTGATTGACGCCGGTCCTCTGGCCTTCATCGCCAAATCATCTGCCCTTTCATTCCCTCTTACTCCGTTATGGCCCGGCACCCAAACGATACGGATTTTGTCATCCTCACAGCCATCCTCCTTCTTATACTGCAAGACTGACAATAAAGATCTCGACGTCCTCGCTTTAGCACCACACCACTTCACGCTTTCAGTGATCGCCCGGATCTCCGCCTGCAGGACCGTATTATGGTCAGGCAGCCTGAGTTCTCAATGAAGACCCTCAGACCCACTCTGTCCTCTAGCTTTGATCCATGCGTGTAATATGATCTCCCAGATGGCAATACTAGGGTTCCGTCAATCCAAGACTGTGGCGATGGCAGCAGTGCCTCGCACTCGACTTCAAGGTTCATCTCAGGTATACGTAGGGGAACCTCTTCCCTTCCTTCCAGATTTCCAATCGTCGCCTCGATTATACCGCGATGGTATGAGCTGCTCCCATCCTCAATCCATTCTTCCATCGCCTTAAGTCTCATAGACTCAGTGGCTGCCTTACACTTAATCTGTATGTCAATGGGTCGGATATCTAGAATAGTCTCCAGTGCCATAGTGGACGTGGTCCTCATCGCTCCGCCTATGCCAAGACAACATGTTCTTTGAACCTGTTGTATGGTCCATATATTGAACTTTTTCACCAAAGAAGTCTACCAAACTACTGAGGCGTAAGTAAGTATTGGTCTAATCACACTTTTGTAAAGCCAGTGGACTATTCTCGTATTCAGGCCCCATTTCGAGCCTACGGCCCATCTACGTAGTGCGCAACATCTGTGATCCTTCTCAGTACGCCCCTGAATGTGACACTTCCAATTAGGTTTCCTATCCGGCACGGGATAGCTGTGATCACTACGCTGGCTGGAGCTTCCGGGCGCATCCACTGGTTGCGGGTTGTGGAATGCTTTATACGGGTTAGCTGCAACGGCAGATGCGGACAATCAGCGATATTGAGCGGAGAGTCTAAGTGTGGGCTCGGTGGCACAGGCTCCTACACAAATACTGAGTGCCTATGATGTTCAATATGAAAAGGCAAGTTATTGGTGCTCTTAAATAACCAATGGCCAACCTGTTCCCGCTGCGATCGGACCGGAACGAGCTTGCTCACCTACAGGAGCTTGACGAGAATCTCTATCTCCACATGAAATTGTGGCTACAACAACAACAACTCCTAAACATTTCACCTTGTCAGATATCTATATCGTTTCATTGAGGAATTGTGGTGCGTCAAATTTGCCCATCTTCGTCTTCCTCGTGAACAGGCATATTTCAGTCTGCTCTAAGTTAGCATTGAAATTTCTGGGCCTAGTCATATGCCAAATGCAAGACCCTTTCGGCTCTTCTGCATAGCTCGTTCGGATCCTGCGTAGAAGACGGGTTCAAATCCCTCCTCAGTCAGTATCCATAAAAGGTCATTTATGGTGGTCACCAATAGGAGTGGCAATAAAATGCCCCCCGGTGGCGTGCCTTGCGCCACTTTCTTCCTTATATTTATGCCATAGGACACACAATTTATCCACCTGTGTCTTAGCATGTGGTTTAAGCACCGGGTCCACCCGGTACTGGTCTAAGGATTGGATCAGTGTGTCGGTCCCCACATTGTTAATAGCCCCCTCGATGTCAATGCATACCGCCAGTGTGAACGTTTTGGCATCGAAGCATTCGTCTATTTTATGCACAACCTCGTGCAGGGCAGTCTCCACCTACCTTCCCATGACATAGGCATGCTGTTTGTATTTGAGCAGTTCGCTGGATGTCTTACTCTTTATGATGGTGTCCACAATTCGTTCCATGGTTTTGTGTAGAAAGGACGTTAGGCTTATGGGTCTATAGGCCTTGCCGGGCTTAGGTATAAACACCACCCTTACCTCCTGCCAGGCTTTCAGAGTATATGCAAGTCCTAGGCATGCTGTGAAAATATGAGGCGCCAGATAGTCGGCCTCTTTCTGTAGTAATGCCGGAAATATTCCATCAGGTCCAGGTGACTTTAATGGTTTGAAGCTCCTCAAGGATTCCTTCACCATAAATTTCGTAATTATAAACCTTCGACCAACATCATTATTCTAAACTTTCCGATGTCTCCGTGAGTCCCTTCGTATCCTGTGGAAAATGTGTTTTCATCAAAAGCCTCAACATATCCTCCGTTGTCTCTGCTCTCACTCCCATGTCGAAGTTTCAGTTTGGACATGGGTTTTTGTAAGAAACTTTTTTATCTTGGCGGCGTCATTAGCGCTATCGACCTGTTCGTAGAAAAGCTTCCAGGAGGCACGATTTGCCGCTCTGCTAATCTTATTTTATTCCTTGAGAAGTGCGTAATACACATTTCAATAAACTTCCTCTTTTCTACGACGTGCTCTGTTAAAAAGTCTTCGGACCTCTTTCCCAATATTGCGAATCTCCCCAGTCATCCAGAGTTTTTCTAGGGCTGATTTCCTTTCCCGAAGAGGACAACTATCATCGAAGGACCCCACCAGTGCAGTCGTAATCCTGTTGACATTTTCGTCAATGTCTTCTATGCTTGGACAATCTAAATTATCTTGCCCAAGTCTTCTTCGGAGTAGCCTTCCGAATTTTGGCCAGTTGGTTTTCAACTTATTCCGGAAGCTTATCGGATTCGACGCTGGCCGTGCTATTCTAAACCTAATGTAACGGTGATCAGAGAAAGAGTGTTCCATGGAGACCCTCCTATCTTTAACCTCGTCGATTCGATTTTCCGAACATATCGTCACAACTTATACCTCCTCCCTAATCCTATTAACAAAGGTAGCGATGTTACCGGACACCTCCGTAGCGCAGAGGTTAAGTGTTATGAGGTCGTTAGTATTCAAGAACTCTGCAAGGGCTTGGAAGCGGGACCAAGCTCTGGCCCTTATTGTTGGTGCTACCCCACGAAATGTGGTGAGAGTTCGCATCGCACCCTATTAGTACCTTGTTTCCTGTCTGTTTTGCTTTCCTCACCTGCCGTTGCAGCTCCGACGTGGGTGGCGGTGTCAGAGAGTCGAAAGGCAGGAGGCAGGTTAACTTTGGTGAGTCTCTAGCTTTGGGGAGAGTTTAACTTTGCGAATTGCAAATTTGCCCATTACCGTGTCCGTACAGCTTGCCGCAGAGCGACACCATTTTAGAAGTTTATATTGGATATTACCTAAGGTAAATACTTCACAAGTTTCGCCAGGACAAGGAAGGGAAAAACCACTGCTGATAATTTTTTGTGATGATCTCAACGGGATTTGATGCCTGACTTTCAGCGTCAAAGGCCGAGATGGGAACCTCTGAGCTGCTGTGGCCACAGTTTATCTATGGAGACAGCTTAACTTTGGGGACAGTCTAAATTTATGGACAGTTTAATATTTGGCGAAATCTAAAATTTGGGGGAAGTTTCATTGGAATATTTGAATTTGAGAAAACAAAATTTTACCAACATTTTGAAGCATACATCAAATTTTTTCACCAGTATTCGCAAAACTTTATGTAGATATGAAATAGGTTTATATGACAGATTTGCTTAATAGAACTGTAAAATAAATCTAACAAGGCTTCATTTAAAATTTAAAAATTTTTTAACTTAAGATTAATAAAATCTGCTAAACTCTTAAATTAAAGATTTTAACTAATGCTGTTTTATTTCAGGCATTGCATATGGTCAAGTCTATTCTACTGCTGTGGCCACCACCTATTATGCCAGTATCATGGCTTTGACCATTAAATATTTGTTGGCTTCCTTTGCCGATATCTTACCCTGGACCTATTGCCGTCCTGAATGGGGTGCTACATGTTTGGCCACCTCTGATTCGTTGCAGGAAATTAATTCGACCATCCCCACCAAGCGTGTGTCTTCCGCAGAGCTATTTTTCACCAAATCTGTTTTGCGTGAGACTGAAAATTTGGATCATGGCTTGGGTATGCCCAGTTGGGATTTGGTGCTTTGCCTATTGGCTGCCTGGATCTTAATAGCCATTATACTCATCAAAGGCATACGCAGTTCGGGCAAAGCTTCCTACTTCCTGGCATTGTTTCCCTATGTGGTCATGCTAATACTATTGTGGCGGGCCCTCACTCTTCCCGGAGCTCTGGATGGGATTGTATATTTCCTAAAGCCTCAATGGGATCAATTGCTAAATCCACAAGTAGGTTAAGAGCATTGCACGTGTCAGTCCAGTCATCGCTCCCTTATTGCTGACCTTGGCAATATTCTGTTATTTTATTTTGCTCTCTTTTCCTTCTATTGCAGGTTTGGTATAATGCCATAACTCAAATGTTCTTTTCTTTGGCCATATGCTTTGGTACGCTGGTCATGTATGCTTCCTTTAATAATTTTCGCAAAAATGTTTACAGGTAAGTGGAGGATGATCAGGGCGGTCGAAGTGACTAGCAGGAAATGAAAAGGACATAACATAAGCATCTTTATGGTAATGCCATAAAAGTGGTCCTTTTGGGGATTTTATGAGTAATACTCAGCACCAGTGTTGCCAAAGAGTTTATTTAGACAAATTTTATTATTTTAATTTAGGGATATATATTCTTCAAAACTCATTGAAATGTTGATCTGAGACTGTACAAAGTAATTATTATCCCATTACTAGTCGACAGACTAGCCTTTAAGTAAATATGGTGTTTCTGACTCGTATTCAGACAGCGACGGTGTCAATGAAACAGTCATTGCAGCTGAATCGAGAGATGAAGCCATCGGGATGATGGCAGAAGTGAGCGATGGCTTTGCTAAGCTCTCAATCAGGCCAAGAATGCGATCCGGTGCACGACAAAGGAGACAGAGGAGTATGTACCGGCAGCGCAATCGGGCGAAAGTGCAGGATGCTGGAAGGGATAGAACTGACATTCCAAGCACTTCTACGGAAGCTGGAACAAGAATCAGATCTCCCGAAGAGCATTACACTGCTAAAATGCTGAAGAAGAAAAAGAGCTCCCCGCTTTCAAGTACTCTGGGAAAACCAAGCCAACCATCCCGCAATGGAGACTGCAGACAGTGTCCTGCCTGGCAGGAGTCTGAGTCCCTGAGTCTTCATGGAGGACTGTGACTTCCAATAGGAGGCCACAGCCATCATGGAAGGGAAAGAAGCATAACAGAGATGAGCTGACTTATGCAGTCATCAATATCGGCTTTGCATCCGGTAGGATTCCACCAGATCATCGATCCTAAGTGGAGGATATGGTTAACGATCGGATTTTTGAACATGTGTGGAACTCTTTGGAGGGTCCACCCATATAAATGATGAGCTGATGATGGTACCATATGGAAGCATATACTCCAAAAGCCTGGCAGGAGGCAAGGGTGGTGTTTATACCCAAACCCGACAATGCAAGTTATTCGACACCAAAGGTCTACATACCAATATGACTTACGTCCTTTCTACTCAAAACCATGGAACGTATTGTGCACACTTTGATAAAGAGTAGGACATCCAGCGATCTGCTCAAATACAAACAGCATGCCTATATCATGGGAAGGTAGGTGGAGACTGCCCTGCACGATGTTATGCATAATATAAAAGAATCCTTCGATGCCAAAACGTACACACTGCCGGAATGCATTGATATCGAGGGGGCTTTTAACAATGTGCGGACCGACACACTAATCCAATCCTTAGACCAGTACCGGGTGGACCCGGTCCTTAGAGACTGGATAAACATAAATAAATGACCTATTAGGGATGCTGACTGAAGAGGGATTTAAACCCGTCTGCTACGCAGACGATGTTATAATACTTCTAAGGTGTAAGGATCCGAATGAGCTATGCAGAAGGGCCGAAAGGGTCTTGCATATGGAATATGACTGGGCTAGACCCAGAGGTTTCAATGTTAACCCAGAGAAGACTGTCTGTTCACGAGGAAGACGAAGGTGGGCCAATTTAACGCACCACTTTTCCTTAATAAGACGATGTCGATATCTGACAAGGTCAAATACTTAAGTGTGATCTTGGACGGGAAACTGAATTGAAAGAGTCACATTCAGGAGCGTACTGAGAAGGTTCATTGATGTATAGCACTATATAAGCGGACCATAGGCTCGAAATGGGGCCTGAATCCGAGGGTAGTCCACTGGGTCTACAAGAGCGTGATTAGACAAATACTTACTGAGATCTGTTTTAGACTGTCTGACCATAAAACGGTCCTGCAGTTGGAGATCCGGGCGATCACGGAATGCGTGAAGTAGTGTAGTGCTACCGACAGTTAAATTGCCATAAGGGCAATAACAACCAGGACGGTAAGGTCAATAGCGGTCTTGCAGTGTCTTTTCTGAGGATGGCAAAGTCCGCATCCAGATCGTGAGAAGACGAGGCTATTACTGAAATGAAGTAAGAAGGAGGTCAGTATAGCTATTGGTATCATAACGGGACACATAGGACTACGAGCTCACTTATGCAAAATCGGTGCAACAAGTGATAGCATGTTTAGGGCATGAGGCGAAAATGATGAGACGTTGGATCATTTCCTATGTCATTGCCCGGCTTTCGCGGCTAACAGACACCGGTACTTAAATGTAATGTTCCAAGTATGGTCCGAATCGATTTGAAACCTGATATAGTTCCCATATAAACCAAAATCCCGATTATACTTCTTCAACTCCAAGAAAGCTCAGTTCTTGTCTGAAATTTTGCACAACGAATTCCTCTATGACCGTCAACCTAAATGCCAAATATGATCTTAATCGGACCTTAAACTGATACACCCCTGCTAGGGGTTCATAAATGGTGCAGTTTCACGAGATTTTTACGAAAGTGAAGTAAGGTGTATATGGGAGGTGGTCGGTATTCAAGTTCGGCCCGGCCAAACTTAATGGGTTTTTACTTGTTAAACCATCCGCCATAAGATGGAAGTATACTTATCAAGTTATTCCGTTTGTACCACATCGAAATATAGATCTGAAAATATAAACTTTAAATTCTTGATCACCTTGACATTCTAAGTCGTTTAAGGCTTGGCCTCAAACTGGCCATATCCTGATATAGCTTCAATAGCATTTAAATTTGTATACCCTCCACCATAGGAATGGGGTATACTAATTTCGTCATTATGTTAGTAACTCCTCGAAATATTCGTCTAAGACCACATAAAGTATATATATTCACGATCGACATGACATTTTAAGTGGATCCTGCCATGTCCGTCCATCTGTCTGTTGAAAGCGCGCTAACTTTCGAAGGAGTTAAGCTAGCCGCTTGAAATTTTGGACGAATACTTCTTATTAGCGTAGGTCGGTTTGGATTGTAAATGGGCCAAATCGGTCCACGTTTTGAAATAGCTGCCATATAAACCGATGTTGGGTCTTGACTTCTTGAGCCACTAGATGGCGCAAACACTATCCGATTTGGCTGAAATTTTTCATGAGGTGTTTTATTATGATTTCTAACAACTGTGTTAACTGTGATTCAATCGGTCCATATCTTGATATAGCTGTCACATAACCCGATCTGGGGTCTTGACTCTAGAGATCGCAATTGCCATCCGATTTAGCACAAATTTTGTACAACGGCTTCTCCCCTGGCCTTCAACATACGTGTGCAATATGGTCTGAATCGGTGTATAGTTTGATACAAAAATTGCAAATTCTGCCCATGAACATTCCACTAAGGAACAGTTCAGGAACGGCGTGCCGCAGTGCGACACCCCTTTGGGGAGAAGTTTTACATGGCATAGTACCTCACAAATGTTGCCAGCATTAGGAGGGGAAAACCACCGCTGAAAATTTTTTCTGATGGTCTCGCCAGGATTCGAACCCAGGTGTTCAGCGTCATAGGCGTACATACTAACCTCTGCGCTACGATGGCCTCCAAGGGTTTGATACAGCTTCTATATAAACCGATCTCCCGATTTTGCTCCTTGTTATACCCTCCACCATAGGATGGGGGTATACTAATTTCGTCATTTTGTTTGTAATACCTCAAAATATGCGTCTGAGACCCCATAAAGTATATATATTCTTGATTGTCATGTCATTTTAAGTCGATCCAGCCATGTCCGTCCGTCTGTCTTTCGAATCGAAGGAGTAAAGCTAGCCGCTTAAAATTTTGCACAAATATTTTTAGTAGTGTTGGTCGGTTTAGATTGTAAATGGGCCAAATCGGTCCATGTATTTACTTCTGGAGCCTCCAGAGGGCGCAATTCTCCGCCGATTTGACTGAAATTTTGCGCACTTCCCACAACAGTGGCAAGTATGGCGCAAATCGGTATAAAACCTGGTTTAACTGCCATATAAACCGATCTGGGATCTTGACTTCTTGAGCCTCTAGAGGGCGCAATTCTCATCCGATTTGGAAGAAATTTTTGTACAACGGCTTCTTTTATGACCTTCAACATACGTATCTAATATGGTCAGAATCGATCAATTGTTTAATACAGCTCCCATATAAACCTATCTCCCGATTTTGCTTCTTGAGCCCCTACAAGGCGCAATTCTTATCCGAGTGAACTGAAATATTACACAATGACTTCTACAATGTTCAGCATTCATTTATGATCCGAAACGGACTATAACATGAAATAGCTCCAATATCATAGCAGTTCTTATTCAATATTCTTTGTTTGCCTAAAAAGAGATACCGCGCATAGAATTCATTTTATTTCTATTTTTGCAACTGTACTCGATACTAACATCTGATTCTTTCTCTGTGTCTTTTAGGGATGTCATCATTATAACCAGTGTGGATTCGGTTACTTCAATACTAGCTGGTTGCATTATCTTTGGTATTCTTGGCAATTTAGCCTATGAAACCAATAGCCCCGATATCTCCAGCGTTGTCAAGGGTGGTGCGGGCTTGGCTTTTATTTCGTATCCAGAGGCCATAGCCAAATTTAAATTTTTACCTCAAGTCTTTGCGGTGCTCTTCTTTTTAATGCTTTTGGTATTGGGCATGGGCAGCAATGTGGGCATGGCTTCTTGTGTAATAACTGTCATCAAGGATCGTTTTAACCATTTGCCACATTGGCTGTTGGCCACCGCCATGGCTGTGATGGGTTTCATGTGTGGAATTATCTATATGACACCAGGAGGACAATTTGTTTTGAATTTGGTGGATTTCTTTGGGTGTTCTTTCATTGCTCTGTTCTTGGCAATAGCAGAGTTAATAGCGGTATCATGGATGTATGGTGAGTGGAGACAAAAGTTAAATTCACAGAAATCAATGTATATTTCCAAGTAAGAAAGTTTCCTAAAATGAGTGTAGAGTGTTGCCATATTTTATGATAAATAATGACTTATGAAATAAGCAAAGTTAAACTCTGTTAACCAAAACTTATTCTTATTGCCTTTGAATTTATTCTTCTTTCAATAGGAGTCAAACGTCTATGCCAGGATATTGAATTTATGCTAGGCGTCAAAACTGGCCTCTATTGGCGTATATGCTGGGTCCTTATAACTCCTGGCCTTATGTTTGCAGTTTTGCTTTATACCCTTATTACATTGGAACCTTTAACCTATAATGGTGTAGCTTATCCCCTCAATGTTTATGGAGTTGCTTGGCTATTATGGGCCATTGGAGTTGCCCAACTGCCACTGTGGGCATTATACACCGTCTACTCGATGAAGGGGGAAACCCTAAAGGAGGTAATTTAAATATATTTCAATTTTTTGCAATTTTAAGTTATTATTTTCTTTTTTTATGCAGAAATTCATTAACTCCTTGAGACCTTGTCAGAATTGGGGTCCTTCAGATCCCAAACTTTTGGTGGAATATTTACTTTTCAGACAACAACTGCAAGCCACACAGAGTCACAATGAATTGGATCATAGAACGCTGTGGACAAAATTCTATGAGAATATAGTCGGTTGAGAATAGAGTATTTGGAGAATTAAGAGATTTTTAATATTGTAGTTAAATTTAAGATATAGACAATATTGTGAAAACATTCATAAAATAGTTTTTGCAAAATAGTGGCAACATCTTTAATTTTAAGTAATAAAATATAAGCTAGAATTAATATAAGATAATTTTTTGAAAAAAAATTGTTGTCCCTTGGGGGGACACCATGTTGTGTCTCCAAAAGATAAAAATACAAGTTTTTCATTTAAAATATAATAATTTTCTTATATAAATTATTTAGCGGCCAAGGGTTTTAAAAAGGCGATTTTTCGGTACATACTAAAACCAAACGGCTGAATGGATTTTAATAAAATTAACATCAATCGAAAGATTTTTTTCCACAGAAGCGACGAATATATATGAAAATTTGATTTCCTTAAAGAAAAGCCATGCAAATGAGGAATTAATTTTCAATAAAAGAAGAATAAGCATAAACATAGCAAATGTTGGAGGTTTTCTAAAGCAATCGTTATGAGTGTTAATAGTGAGAGCAGCAGATACCATTGATGCAAGAGGGTTCTTGTTGTTGTAGCAGTTTGTTGTGTTAAATCTCTCGTCTGCTTGATTCTGTTAACTGTCCAGATCCAAGAACTCTGCGACTAAGATGGGGTGCGTCCACAGGGATCTGGGTCTGAGTCGAGTGGTTCTGGTTTGGTTGTAAAGCAGGTGACGTTGTGTCGTATGGTCCCTGGTTACATACCCTTGACATACATCTTCCACGTCTGCATCAATCCTTGCTCTATATGAAGCGACTTCATCTGTCGAAACGTAATCGAGCCAGAACTACTCTGGTTTGCCGGGGCAGGTCAATTTCTTCAGATGCAATGGGAGGCGGTCGTTCTTCAAGGACTACATTCACCCGGTAGCTATTTACCGCGTCTCCTACCGTGTCTACATGAATGTTGTCTAGACCCGCTGGATCTAGAGGTTCACTCTTGTAGCGCTGAACCTTAAACTCTAGATCATGTAGATCTACCTTAAGGCTTCTGGGCGGTGGATAACTATCCACGAGATTATGATTTGGATGGTCTCTACGATAGCAGCCCAAAAGGTATTGCTTAGACAGCCTGTGGTTATGTCTTCGCATTGGTATGATCTTTGTCTCCTGATGGAGGTCGTCTACATGAGAACTGAGGAGACAGCCCGTCACAGTTCGAAGGGCGGCATTCTAACAGATCTGAATATTATTCCACTGCGTGTCACAGAGCTGACGAGAACGAATTGGCGCTGCATAACTTGCCACAGACCGGCCAATTGCTTTATACGTGGTCAACAAAGTTTCTTTGTCAGCACCCCAAGTGCTGCCGGCTGAAGTGACTTGAGGACCTTGTTTCTACTTTTGACCAGGGCTGCGGAGTCGACCGGAGTCGAGTTTTTGAAGCTGGAGTCG
The DNA here is from genome assembly GCF_963082655.1 of Stomoxys calcitrans. NCBI lineage: Eukaryota > Metazoa > Arthropoda > Insecta > Diptera > Muscidae > Stomoxys > Stomoxys calcitrans. The sequence goes on along the minus strand of NC_081556.1, from coordinate 43,145,833 downwards.
GACTACTGAGTTGAGTTCGGAGTTGAGCACTTTAGGACCGACTCCGAACCGCTCCCCGTCTCCGGCTTAATACTCCGACCCGGTGTCGGAGTCGAGGGCTTGACTTCACAGCCCTGCTTTTGACATAATCGCAAATTGCTTTGGCTTGTGGGGAAAATGTGTAAGAGCTGACGCCAAGTATTTTGGGACACTTGATGGACGGAATCATTTCTCCATCGACCATCACAGTCAGCTCAGCATTCACCTCACACGTGTTTGTAATGTAATGTAACTGAAAATTTGGTGGCGGATATCTTCAGATTTTTTGCATGTTCAACCTATCGCACATGTCAACAATGGATTGGGGGCATGTAGTGAACGACGTTACTGAAGATTTGGTGGCTGATATCTTCAGATTTCTTGTATGTTCAACCTATCGCAGATGTCAACAATCGGTGGGGGGCCTGATGCCATGATCGTACAATCGTCTGCATATGATACGATCTCTATGCCGTCTGAAGGGGGTGGAATGGAGCATAAGTAGAGGTTAAGCAGTGCCGCATATTTCATCACGCCTTGGGGAACTCCCTGTTTCACTGCACGGTGCTTCGACTTCTTATCCCTAAATTCCACAAATGAAAGACGATCCCGCAGACAATTAGCGACCCATAATTTCATGCCTGGCTGGAGGGATGTATTGGCTATGTCGTCAAATAGTTTGGCATGACTGACCGTGTCGAATGCCTTCGATAGGTCCAGTGAGGACCGTATGGACCGTACCATGAGGACCGTACTATCACATGGCCTAGGCTGATTAAAGCCACAGCAAATGTGTGCGGTGATGGCATGTATGCAGTCTTCGGAAACCATGTGCATGTTCGGCGAATGGAAATTCTCCTACGAGGCTCGAAAGGAGTAGTGCCCCAAGCGTCTTCTCTCAAGCGGTGAGAGAAGGGAGATAGGTCTGTTCGACTACCCCAAACTCGGGTCCTGTCCATGCTTCAGTAGCGGGATCACTCTTCCCATTTTCCAGACATCGGCAACTATTAGAGTGCTCAAAGACAGGTTGAGGACAATAGATAGATACTCAACTCCAGGTAAATCCAGTTTCTTCAGCATCAGTGTAAAGATTCCGTCGGGGCCCAACGCCTTGGATGAGTTGGGGCCTCGGATGACATTCTTAACTTAGCCCACGGTAAATTGTGATGGCTGTCCATCGGCTCGGAGACAGATACGGCGTATGGCTCTCCTCTTCGCCCTGATACACTCGGGATACACAATAAATTAACACTTGAACAACCTGGCGAATCTCTTTGGATAAGTCATGGTTACGTCGCCAAAAGTGACTGAGGTCCTGTCATCCCGTCTACCTAAACCGGTGCCCAAGTAACATTGCTCCAAGTCTTCCAGTCATAAATACCACTTATGTTCGTTGACTATCCTGTTTATTTCCAGATTCAGCTCGTTGATTCTGGGTTTAGTGGATTCCGTACATAGAATCCCATCACGCTCTTCTGCGAGTACCACTGTCTGCGCCGGGAAATTGAGCCGCACTTGGGGTATTCGATCGGCTGTTATAAAGCGAGCGGCTACCGCGTTAATGATGTTTCGAAATTTCCTCTTGGTAACCAGCACATTCGAGGGGCCTGTCAGTTCACTGAAGCGGCGATTGGTGTACTCTCTGAAGCCAGCCCAATCGGCCTTCTTCTGATTGACAAACGTCCGGCGCTCAGAGGTTATGAAGTCGATGGTGAGTATTATGGAGAGGTGGTCTGACCCCAAAGAGATGACGGCTTGCCAGGATAGGTCACTCTGGAGATCAGCGGATGCAATGCAAATGTGTGAGGAGCTGCTGAACCTCCTCATAATCCTAGTGGGGGCATCCTCAGTCACCGTGCAAAACTTGGAGCCTTCAATCTGCTCTGCCAAAACAATGCCCCGCTGGTCGTTACCTAGTGGAGGATGCTATGAAATGGGATGGGCATTAAAGTCCCCTGGAATCAGACGATTATGGCCAGATAGTAGCCCATTTATGGTGGGCTTGTAAGCCTGACCGTTATTTGGGACACAGCTACCAACCGGCGGTATGTACACGTTGTAGTACCGGACCTGACTGCCATTCCCATGAACTCCATGTAGGGATCACTATCGCCAGGCGAGATGGGTCTTTACTGCACGGAATGGTGTATCACGAAGGCCAATCCCCCACCTCCATTCCTTGAGCTATCCATACATAGCACATTGTATCGGTTATAACTGTGCAAGCTGCAGGTGTTGGTCTGCTTTGTCTCCTGGATCGCTGCAACCAATATGTTCTTCCGACTCATAAAATCCACAATCTCGTCGATCTTGCCACGGTGACCATTGCAATTCTATTGCAAAAAATATACACTTCCCGGCACTGGCATGGCAATAAGGGGTTTGGAATGCTGCTGTTGCGTATATTGCTGCACGGGAGAGGTCGGGGGTCACACAGTCCGACGACGACGACACTTGTGATCCACTGCTGGCTATGTTCACACAGCACTTTACAACATATTCAGTGTGACTATACTCCCGTAGTGAACTGAGGCCAGAGCAAAATCGGAAATGTTCCCACTCCATGCACTGGCTACATCTCACCGACACAGACTGATGATGGGGACGGTTTTGGCAAACCGAACAGAACCAGGATCTCGGGTTCTTTTCAATTCCGGCACTGATCAGACGTGAGGAGAAGGCACACCGGGTTGAGCCTCTCCCATGACGAAAAGTAAAAAGGCATTAAGTTCGACCGGGCCGAACTTTGGATACCCACCACCTCGGGTATATATGAAAACCCTATTTCGTCACAATCCGGTGAAAATTGGATAACTTATGCACCCAAATATAGTCCGATCTGAACCACATTTTGGTCCTATATTAGATATAAATCTTTTATGGGCTGTAGACCCTTTATCTGGAGATCGGTCTACATGACAGCTATACCTAAATATTGTCCGATTTGATCTATATTTAGATCAGATATCAGGAGGCTTAAGATAACCCTCTGTGTCAAATTTCACACAGAGGGTTATAAATAGAGCTTTTATGGGCTTCAGACCTATTATCGGCTGATCGGTCCATATGGCAGCTATATCTAAATAAAGTCCGATCTGAACCACATTTGGGTCCAATGTTAGGAGGCGTAAATCTAATCAAAGTTTAAAATTTCAGCGAAATCGGTTAAAAAATAAATCTTTTATGGGCTGTAGACCCTTCATCTGGAGATCGGTCTATATGGCAGGTATACCTAAATATTGTCCGATTTAATCTATATTTAGATCAGATATCAGGAGGCTTAAGATTACCCTCTGTGTCGAAATCGGTTAAAAAATAAATCTTTTATGGGCTTCAGACCCCTTATCGGGAGATCGGTCTATATGGCAGCTATACCTAAATATAGTCCGATTTGATTTATATTTAGATCAGATATCAGGAGGCTTAAGATAACTCTCTGTTTCAAATTTCAGCGAAATCGGGTTATAAATAAAGCTTTGATGGGCTTCAAACCCTTTATCGGGAGATTGGTCAATATGGCAGCTATATGTAAATATAGTCCGATCTGAACCATATTTGGGTCAGATATCAGGAGGCCCAAAACTACTCACTGTTTCAAAATCGGATGAAAAATAAAGTTTTTATGGGCATTAGACCCTTTATTTCCAGATCGGTCTATATAGGAGCTATATCCAAATATGATCCGATTTGGACCGTTCAAGAACTTAACCAGCGTGCATCAAAAAGACGTATCTGTGCCAAGTTTCAGCTCATTATCTCAATTTTTGAAGGCTGTAGAGTGATTAAAACAGACGGACGGAAAGACAGACAGACACAAGGACATCGTTAAATCGTCTTAGAATTTTACGACGATCCGAAAAATATATATTTTCTAGGGTTGGAAATTGATATTCCGCAAACGGAATGACTAAATGAATATACCCCCTATTCTACGGTGGTGGGTATAAAAAAGAACGAACAGGAACACTGAGGCGGCAGCCCTTGCCGATTAAAGATTCCCTCTGGTCAATCCGGTGCGTATAACCGGCTACCATGGTATTTAAACGCAGAGTGGGATTGAAACACTCCGATGAGCCTTCGAGCTTGGGTGGACTAGTTACATATATTCGCCCACTTGGAGGTTAACGGGGTGAGCCACGTGCGGTCCAGGGTGGCGACTATCGATCCTATCTCCATGATTGGAGATAGACACTTAGTGAACGGCCGTTTTTACCGACCGATATCTTAAATCCCAACAAATATGAATATATTTGTAGGGATTTAAGCGACTGTCCAACCAGCATTCAAGTTATTCTGCGGTATTCGCCTGGGTCTTGTTGACCCTGCATTGACTGTATACAGTCTTTATGAGAACTATCCGATTGTATGGTGTTGCAATATAGTGGACGGTACATCAAAACACAAACGATTATTCAATACTCACCACAGTTGGGTAAGTCTGTGCATTACAGACGCAAAGTGTTGCCAAATCTTTTGGACCTTTCTAACGAAGTCAAAAAATTTTCTATCGGTTTACAAATAGTCTCACAATTTCACAAATACCGACGTACAAAAATTTTCAAAACAAGTAAAGGGTGATTTTTTTGAGGTTAGGATTTTCATGCATTAGTATTTGACAGATCACGTGGGATTTCAGACATGGTGTCAAAGAGAAAGATGCTCAGTATGCTTTGACATTTCATCATGAATAGACTTACTAACGAGCAACGCTTGCAAATCATTGAATTTTATTACCAAAATCAGTGTTCGGTTCGAAATGTGTTCATTCACCGTTCAGCGATGAGGCTCATTTCTGGTTGAATGGCTACGTAAATAAGCAAAATTGCCGCATTTGGAGTGAAGAGCAACCAGAAGCCGTTCAAGAACTGCCCATGCATCCCGAAAAATGCACTGTTTGGTGTGGTTTGTACGCTGGTGGAATCATTGGACCGTATTTTTTCAAAGATGCTGTTGTACGCAACGTTACGGTGAATGAACACATTTCGAACCGAACACTGATTTTGGTAATAAAATTCAATGATTTGCAAGCGTTGCTCGTTAGTAAGTCTATTCATGATGAAATGTCAAAGCATACTGAGCATCTTTCTCTTTGACACCATGTCTGAAATCCCACGTGATCTGTCAAATACTAATGCATGAAAATCCTAACCTCAAAAAAATCACCCTTTAAAAGCGTGCTAAGTTCGGCCGGCCGAATTTTATATACCCTCCACCATGGATCGCATTTGTCGAGTTCTTTTCCCGACATCTCTTCTTAGGCAAAGAAAGGATATAAGAAAATATTTGTTCTGCTATTAGAGCGATATCAAGATATGTTCCGATTTGGACCACAATTAAATTATATGTAGGAGACCTGTGTAAAATGTCAGCAAATTCGTATAAGAATTGCGCCCTTTTGGGGCTCAAGAAGTAGAGATAATAATACAATAAAATAGAGAGATCGATTTATATATCGGGCTATAGACCGATTCACTCTATAATAAACACGTATGTTGATACAAAATTTCTGGCAAATCGGATAATAATTGCGACCTCTAGAGGCTCAAGAAGTCAAGATCCCAGATCGGTTTATATGGCAGCTGTATCAGGTTATGAACCGATATGAACCTTATTTGACACAGTTGTTAAAAGTAAGAATAAAACACGTCTTGCAAAAATTCAACCAAATCGGATGGGAATTGCGCCCTCTAGAAGCTCAAGAAGTCAAGTCCCCAGATCTGTTTATATGACAGCTATATCAGGTTATGGACCGATTTAAACCATTGGCATAGTTGTTGGATACCATAACAAAACACGTCGTGCAAAATTTCATTCCAATCGGATAAGAATTGCGCACTCTAGAAGCTCAAGAAGTCAAGTCCCCAGATCGGTTAATATGGCAGCTATATCAGGTTATCGATCGATTTGAACCATACCTGGCACAGTTGTTGGATATCATAACAAAACACGTCGTGCAAAATTTCATTCCAATCGGATAAGAATTGCGCCCTCTAGAGGCTCAAGAAGTCAAGACCCAAGATCGGTTTATATGGCAGCTATATCAGGTTATTGACCGATTTGAACCATACTTGGCACAGCTGTTGGATATCATAACAAAACACGTCGTCCAAAATTTCATCCCAATCGGATAAGAATTACGCAGTCTAGATGCTCAAGAAGTCAAGACCCAAGATCGGTTTATATGGCAGCTATATCAAAACATGGACCGATATGGCCCATTTACAATATCAACCGACCTACACTAATAAAAAGTATTTATGCAAAATTTCAAGCGGCTAGCTTTACTCCTTCGGAAGTTAGCGTGCTTTCGACAGACAGACGGACGGACGAACAGACGGACGGACGAACAGACGGACGGACGGACGGACAGACGGACATGGCTAGATCGACATAAAATGTCGAGACGATCAAGAATATATGTACTTTATGGGGTCTCAGACGAATATTTCGAGTAGTTACAAACAGAATAACGAAATTAGTATACCCCCCATCCTATGGTGGAGGGTATAAACATCATTGTATGGTTGCCCAAAAAGTAATTGGGGATTTTTCATATAGTCGGCGTTGACAAATTTTTTCACAGCTTGTGACTCTGTAATTGCATTCATTCTTCTGTCAGTTATCAGCTGTTACTTTTAGCTTGCTTTAAAAAAAGGTGTAAAAAAAGTATATTTGATTAAAGTTCATTCTAAGTTTTATTAGAAATGCATTTACTTTCATTTAAAAATTCCGCAATTACTTTTTGGGCAACCCAATAAGTCCAATAACTTTTAACCCGTTAGAGATGTTACGGACATTTCTGCAAGTTTAACTAGCTCTATCATTAGAAAACAGAATCAAGCCGATCGGTGACGCGAGGTGGTCAAGTCTCAAGCCCCATGGACTCTCAACTCTCAAGGGGAGCTTCTTTCATATAAAACAGCAGCTGGGACCACTTTGCTATTTTTGACTCAAATAAAATCACAAAAAAATCGTTTGTTATACGTTTTATTATATTCTTTTAGGCTTTTCCTTTAGTTTTTGTTTTTGCATTTTTAAGTTTTCCTCTCTAAAGTAAGCTTAATTAATTGAATCTCATATTGTAAGGTGTGGCAATTCAAATCGTTTTCATTGCATATGGCATAACTTTTCAATTTGTTTTTTCAATAATTTAATTTCTAAATTTATTGCCAATAATGCTATTTAGGGTATTAAAGGTTTCTGTTTTTTAGCTTTGCTTTATTAAAAAAAAAACTATTTTACATGAAAGTTAGACTCGATCATATAATCGATCGAAATGCTTCAATTTGAAGTATGTATGCCCTTTTGGTGAGTATGTATAAGATTTGTTTTAAAAATTGTTTCTTTTTTATCTCTTGTAGAATAAGTTTTTCTTTTTGTGTTATTAAGTTTCCCTCTATTTAATTATAAGAAATTTTTGTAATAAAATTGAAGCTTTTTTGCGTTCGCTTTTGTCATGCTGTTTTTTTGTTTCTTTTTTATTATTTTTTTAATTATGTTTTTAAGTGCATATATAATTAATTGATTGTTTGTTATATCTTTCGATTTTGTTTTTTTTTTAATTTTTATTTATTATATCTTTCGATTGTGTTTTGTTTTATTTTTAAGGTAGATTAAAGCAGCTTAATTTGTTTTAAATGTGATTAACATTACCTATGTTACTTTTTCTGTGTGAGTATTCTTAAGTATCACAGCATTTTTATTTTTGTGTTTTTTTTTTCTTTAAATTTTTCTATTTTTTGTTGGTTTAGGAGAAAATATTGAACAGCTTGGTGAAGAATATCAAGACATATTTCCAGAAATAATTCAAAATATTGTCCAGTTTTAGACAAAGCAAAGGGTTCTGAAAAACTTAGGCAAGAGTGTGCTGTGGTTCAAGAATGTGAAGGATTACTCGTATTCGGCTTCTTTTTTTGGCCACGATAGTTTTCAAGAGACTTGTCCAAAGGGTTATGGTACTCTTGATAATCACACCTTTCGACACACATTCGAAACGGCACTATTTAGGCTTACTTTTACTTAAACGCAAAAAGAGACAAATATACCCGGAAAAAAATATAAAAATCGATTTCAATCACGAAATTAATTGACCCAATTAACTTTTGAGTTGAAACTGCTTTAATCACAAATATGATAATACCAATCACCGTTTTTGAAAAAGTAACAGAAAAATTTTTGAATTTAAACATGTAAAAAGGCAAAGTTCAGCCCGGCCGAACTTTGGATACCCACCATTTAGGGTATATGCATATGCAAACCACCTTTCGTCACAGTCTGGTGAAAAATGCATAATTTATGCCCCAATAGCCTCTATATCCCAATATGGTCCGATTTGGACCAAATTCATTGAGTGGTCTTATAAATACAAGTCACTGTTCAATTGTGTAGAGCAAAATATTGATCTCTTTGGCAGCTATATCCAAAAAAAGACCGATCTGAATCATATAGAACACGGATGTCGAAAAGTCTAACATAAGTCAATACGCCTTCTATGGGGCCAAGACTTTCAATCAAGAAATCGGTCTATATGGCAGCTTTATCCAAATCTGGACTGATCTAAACCATATTGAACAAGTAAGAGCTTGCTAAGTTCGGCCGGGCCGAATCTTATATACCCTCCACCATGGATCGCATTTGTCGTGTTCTATGCGCGGTATCTTTTTTTAGAGAAACAAAGAATAATGAATAAGTACTGTTATGCCATTGGAGCTATATCAAATTATAGACCGATTCGTACCTTAAATGAATTCAGAACATTGTAGAATTCATTGTGTAACATTTCAGTTCATTCAGATAACAATGTCGCCTTGTAGGGGCTCAAGAAGCAAAATCGCTCAAGAAGCAAAATCAAAAGCTATTGATCGATTCAGGCCATATAACCAACGTATGTTGAAGGTCGTAAGAGAAGCCATTGTACAAAATTTCTGCCAAATCGGATGAGAATTGCGCCCTCTAGAGGCTCAAGAAGTCAAGACCCCAGATCAAGACCCAAGATTGGTTTATTTGGCGGCTATATCAGGTTATAGACCGATTTGAACCATACTTGGCACAGTTGTTGGATATCATAACAAAACACGTCGTGCTAAATTTCATCCCAATCGGATAAGAATTGCGCACTCTAGAGGCTCAAGAAGTCAAGACACAAGATCGGTTTATATGGCAGCTATATCAAAACATGGACGATTTGGCCCATTTACAATCCCAATCGACCTACACTAATAGAAAGTACTTATACAATGCAAATCACTGTTCAATTGTGTAGAACAAAACATTGGTCTCTTTGGCAGCTATATCCAAATAAAGACCGATCTGAACCATATAGGGACCAAGACTTTCAATCCAGAGATCGGTCTAAATGACAGCTATATCCAAATCTGGACCGATCTGGGCCAAAATGCAGAAAGTTGTCGAAAAGCCTAACACAATTCACTGTCCCAAATTTCGGCGAAATCGATAATAAATGAGCCTTTTATGGGCCCAAAACCTTATATCCAGAGATCGATCTACATGGCATCTATATCCAAATCTGGACTGGTCTGAAGCACATCAAAAAATATAACGATGTCGAAGGGCCTAGCACAACTCAATGTCCCAAATTTCGGCGAAATCGGACAACAAATACGCCTTACATGGGCCCAAGACCTTAAATGGAGAGATCGATCTATGTCGCACCTATATTCAAATCTGGACAGATCCGGAATAAATTAAAGAAGGTTGTCGAGTGGCTTAACACAACTCACTGTCCCAAATTTCAAAAAAAAAAAAAAAAAAATCGGATAATAAATGTGGCTTACATAGGTCTAAGAACTTAAATCGGCAGATCGGTTCGATCGGCAGTCCGATATAGCCTATGTCCGAACTAAACCTGCCGACTGCCATCTGGAAGATCATGTTACACGGATGGATCAAAGCTAGAGGACAGAGTGAGCCTGGGGGTTTACATTGAGAACCCAGGGACTGACATCTGTTTAAGACTGCCTGACCATAATACGGTCCTGCAGGCGGAGATCTGGGCGATCACGGAATGCATGAAGTGGTGTGGTGCTAACGCATTACCGACACCAAAATTGCCATAACAACCAAGACGGAGATTAACGCCTTCTCTGAGGATGGCAAAAATCCGCATCGTTTGGGTGGCGGGCCATAACGGAGCAAGGGGAAACGAAAGAGCAGACGATTTGGTGGTGAAGGCAAGACGACTGCCGTCAATAAACTTGGTTAGCCCGAAGCCTTTCGGGTCGACGCAGTCCGAGTTAAGGGAGTGGGCGACGAAAATCCTATGGGGGACACACTTAGTTGGGGCACAATACCAGTTGGGGACACAATAGCAGACATAATCCAACTTAGGGGAGTGGTGTTGAAAACAATCCTAATTTTGTGTGCTCTCATATAGTACCCTAAAAATAAAAATTTGGTATCCGAATTTCGGATGGGGTATCTAGAGGGCTGCCCAACCTACCAAACATATATTTAGACCAATCACGACAATATGGGACTCAAATGAAAGGTATTTAGTATAAGAAAACGTATCTGATATCCAATTGTCGAACCAAGTTCTAGGGGGACCACCCCAACTGTGGGACCACGTTTCTGCGGACCCACCCCTTCCCCAAAACACCCCCCAAACAGGACTTATTTACTGACCATGGGAATATGGGGCTTAAATAAAAGATATTTGAGTGTAGAATTAGAATCTGATATCCAAATATGAGACCAAGTGTTTGGGTGGGCGCCTCTCCCCAAAAACCTCCCCCAAAGGGGACACATTTACGATCATAGCCACATGGGGCTCAAATGAAAGGTTTTTGGGAGTAAAGCACAAATCTGATATCAATATTCGGGAAAAGTGTCTATGGGGCCACCCCACCCCCACAACGCCATTCAACCCCCAAAACACCCCTAAATCGGACATATTTACCGATCATGGCAATATGGGACACAAATGAAAGGTATTTGCGAGTAGAATACGAATCTGATATCCAAATGTGGGACCGCGTTTCTGGGGGTCCACCCCTTTCCCAACTGTCTACCGGACCTCCCACCACCACAACAACCCCCAAATAGGACGTATTTGATCACCAAGTCAATTTGGGTCTTAAAGAGAGTGGAACTAAATATTCATAGTTTTTAGGGCCAATACCCCAAACCGGACATATAAGCTGACTGTTGCAATTAGGAGTTTAAATGAGATTAGAAAACGAATTTGATATCCAATTTTGAGGGCATTGGCAATATGGATTTTAAATAAATGATATATAAATATGTAAAAATAGAGCACGTTGCGGATATATTTTCAGGGCTTAGAATTTGGGGGACCACCCACTCTCCAAAACACCCCTAAATCGGGCATATTTACGGGCCATGACAATGTGGAGCTTACATGAAAGGTATTGGGGGGTAGAGCAAGAATTGACACCCATTTTCGGGACCAATTTTCTGGGGGTCTACCCCTTTCCCAAAATACCCCACAAACAGCAATTTTTTACTGACTATCGCAATTTGGGGCTCAAATAAAGGTATTTAGGAGTAGAATACGAATTTTATATCCACATGTAGGACCATGTATTTAGGGCATCACCCCTTCCCCAAAGTGTTAACATTTTTCGACCATGCCAATATGTGGCCCAAATGAAAGGTATTTGAGATTAGAAAACGAATTTGATAACCTATTTTGGGGCCATGTGTTTGGGGGACGGCTCATTGTGTAAACTCCTCTAAACCAATGGCAATATGGGGTTTAAATAAACGGAATTTGAAAGAAGAGCACGATGCTGATATTTTTTCAGTGCCAAGTGTCTGGGGGACCACCTCTCCCCCGAAAAGACCACTAAATTAGACATCATGAGAATATCGGTCTGAAATTAAGTATTTTAAGAATGGAGTACACCTTACATCCAAACCTAAATTCGTGGACCTTACATCCAAACTTAAATTCGTAGACCAATAAAGATCATATGGGATTCAGACAATGGCACTTATATTGTTAAACTGTTAGTCAAGTTACCATGGTATTTCACTAAAAGATCTTTAATTGTCGAAAATAAATATTCCGGGGAAACATTTGTTCCATATAAAGTAAAAGAAGGCGTAGCGGAGCGGGCCCAGGTCAGCTAGTTTAATATAGAATTTTGTCTAAAAATTTCCTACCATATAAATATTTTTTTAAATTTATTTTTAAGTTATTTCCCAAAACAAGTTTTTTCAACGAAAAAATCTTTCTTTTGATTCAATCTCTTTGTGAGTACAGATGTGTGTGTGTGTGTGTGTTATAATTTCTTATTTTGCTTTGTCGAGAGAATTGAAATAAGTTTTTGAAGAATTCTTTGATGTTCATCAAACACGCACACATGTGACTGCTCACACACAGATTTGTGTGTGAACATGTGTGTGCGTAATGTTTGTTTTATTGTTTGTTTGTGCCACTCTTTGTTGTGCATTTTCTTTTGTTTGTCCTTAAGCTTTAATTAATTATTTTAATGGCAAATACAAAAGAGGCAAACAAACACTCGCTTATATTCAGCTCACATGCAACATGGCTGATATCCTTCGTGGCAAAGGATGGTGTGTCCTTATAGCTAGCTGTTCAATGATTTCTCTTTTAGCACTTTATGATTGATTCATTGACTGAATTGAGTAACTGATTGTTTGTTTGATTGATTGAGTGAGTGGTTGGTTAAAGATTGGCTTGGTTAAGGGTTTCGGGATCTTTTTGTTTTTTGTATGTCTATGAAGGGGGGTTTTTTAATTTTTTTAGTGATTTTTTTTTTCAATTTTCTATATATAAAAAAAGCATGAATGCGTTTATTGCTTTATTTTTGGAAAAAATTTTTTAATTTAGCCTAGAAAAAAAGTTTTGTTAGAATTTATTTATTTATTTTTTTTTTAATTTTTTACTTTATTGTTTGTTATTGCTGCAATTTTTTATTGTTGTACAAGCTTAATTTGACTGGTCTCAAAAAAGGTGTTTATTTTAAAAATATATTTATTCTTTTTTTATAATAAATAGTTTTTTTTTTATTATTTTTTGGTTGGTGTATTTGTTGGTTATCTCTCGTCATCTTGTATTAAATGTGGGGGAGGGGTTTTTGTTTCATTGAATATGGTCCTATAGGATATTTGCGCTTCATAAGTTCTAGGTATTTCGTTTCTGTGTATTTGTTATGGTTTTTTTTTTTTGTTAGTTTTTGGAAGAGTTTATGGATATCACCTTAGTTTTTGTTGGTTGTTGAAGTTTTTTTTTAAATTTTAATTTTTTCTATGTTTGTTATTAATTATTTAATAGTTTAATTTTTATCAATTGGTCAAAAGGATAGGGGAGAGGGCTAATTTACAACGAAAGTTATAAACGGTTTTTTTTTTAAGGATATGGCTCTAAAATTATACTACTCCAATATCATTGGATGACTACATATTTATTATATCTAATCTAAGTACAAAATGTCTCAATAGTTTCAATGGAAAAGAAAATGAGAGATTTTTTTTTAGAATTAAAATTGCGGCAATACAAGTATTTTCCATAGAAACTAAAAAAAATATATAAAAAAAATTTTTAAAAATAAATATTTTGAAACGATCCATGTTCTGTTTCCTACGACAAAAAAATTAACAAAATTGCCTCCGAACCATGGTAAAACAGATGATCTTGCGAGACTAGCAACTACCCTACACATTCCAGGGATACTGGAATCTGTGGGTATGCCTCTAGCGACATATAAGCTAAGTTTTCAGGACCCGGCCCGAAGGACAACGAATGATAGATGGTCACAAAGAGGGGACTGTGAGCATACCAAAACTATGGGGCCTAATCTAGATCTAGAAGAGGTCTACCGCTTTGCTGTCATTGGTTAGAACAGACATCTCAGTCATTGTGTACGTCATGACAGGTTACTGTCTGATAGGAGGACAAGAGGACATGAAGAAGAAGAGACTAAAGAACACCTTCTGTGTGTGTGTCCCGCACGGAAGCAGTTCCACTTTAGGTTCTCATATCTTTGAGAACTTGTCTGATTTAGCGGATGTGAACATTCGCAAGTTATTGGGCTTTTTAAAGCGATCTGGATGATTCAACGATATGAACTAGAAGGCATATTCCTTCTTCTGTTCCTGTGGGGTATAACAATGGAAGAAAACGTCTAAGTGAGTCTGATGCAGTAAAATTGTAACAAAAGTTCCTTTAGAAATGAAATTTTAACAAAATGTCCTATAGAATTGAAATTTTGACAAAGTCGCACAAAGAAGTCAAAGGTTGACAAAATAATATAATGTTGAATATATTTAAATTCAATACTGAAATCAGTAAGGAAGAGGAATAGTCGAACGGTGCCGACTGTATAATATTCTACACCTACCCTATAAGTACAATGTGGGAGCTATATCCGATTCTAAATCAATTTTGATGGACCTCGGCGGATGTTTTCAGAAGGGTTTGTTAAAAATCCCCAAACAAATTTCGGGCAAATAAGTTCAAACTGTAATAACTACGGTTGACAAATGACAACATCATTGAGAATTACCCAAAATCTGACGAACATATATATGGGAGCTTTACCTAAATCTGAACCGATTTCGAGTTAACTTTTAGATGTTATTGTAGTCGTCGAGGAAGGCATTGTTCAAAATTTTGGCAAGATTGGTCACAAAATGCGCTTGCTGTGGCTCTAAAAGTGAAAATCGGGCCATATACATATATGACAGCTATATCTAAACCTGGGCCGATTTCTATGAAATTCACCAGTGATGTCCAGAGTCATAAGAAAATCCTTCCTATCGAATTTCGAAAGAATCGGTTAACAAATGAGCGCTTTTTTGCAATATTTCTCAAAACCGGATGAACATATATTGGGTTGCCCAAAAAGTAATTGCGGATTTTTTAAAAGAAAGTAAATGCATTTTTAATATAACTTAGAATGAACTTTAATCAAATATACTTTTTTAGCCTTTTTTTCTAAAGCAAGCTAAAAGTAACAGCTGATAACTGACAGAAGAATTAATGCAATTGCAGAGTCACAAGCCGTTGAAAAAATTTGTCAACGCCGACTATATGAAAAATCCGCAATTACTTTTTGGGCAACCCTATATAATGTTGACTATATTCAAATTCAATACTGAAATCAGTAAGGAAGCGGAAATGTCGGACGATGCCGACTGTATAATATAAATTTTCAATAAAATTTGAATTTTGACCAAATTTTCTTTATATTAAAATGTCACTAGAAGTGCAAATTTGAAAAAACTTCATATAGAGAGTAATTTTAATCAAATTTCCCTTAGAAATAATTTTTTTTTAAATTTCTACACAAATGAAATTTAAAAAAAAAAATTTATAAAAATTCCTCAATAAAATTTGAATTTGGACAAATTTTCTTTATATTGAAATTTTGACAAAATTTCACTAGAAACACAAATTTGAGAAAACTTCATTTAGACAGTTATTTTTAAACAAATTTTCCTTAGAAATAAAATATAAAAATATAATATTGGGTTGCCCAAAAAGTAATTGCGGATTTTTTAAAAGAAAGTAAATGCATTTTTAATAAAACTTAGAATGAATTTTAATCAAATATACTTTTTTACACTTTTATTCTAAAGCAAGCTAAAAGTATCAGCTGATAACTGACAGAAGAAAGAATGCAATTACAGAGTCACAAGCCGTGAAAAAATTTGTCAACGCCGACTATATGAAAAATCCGCAATTACTTTTTGGGCAACCATAATATTTCGCCGTCCTACCTTCCATTTCGTTGTTCCTCAGTGTTACATGTCCGTTCGTCGACCACGCCTTTAACTCGGACTGCTTCAATCCGAAAGGCTTCGGGTTAACGAAGTTTATTGATGACAGTCCTCTGGCCTCCACTACCAAATCGTGTGCAAACGATGCGGATTGTGCCATTCTCAGTGAAGGCGTTAAATTCCTTCTAACACTTCAAGACTGTTTTTGACCTTACCGCGCTGGTTGTTATTGCCCTTATGGCAATTTTACTGTCCGTAAAGATGTTCACACTCTACGTTCCCACGTTAGCACCACACAACTTCACGCATTCCGTGATCGCTTGGATCTCCGCCTACAGGACCGTATTATCGTACGGTCAGGCAGTCCAAAACAGATCTCAGTCCCTGGATACTCAATGTAGACCCACAGGCCCATTCTGTCTTCTAGCTTTGATTCATCCGTGTAACATGTTCTTCCAGATGTCAATACTAAGGATCCCGCCAATCCAAGACTGTGTCGCTGGCAGCATTGTCTCGCACTCGACCTTAAGGTTCATCATCATGTAAACGATCGGAAACCCCTCGATTATACCGCAATGG
The DNA here is from genome assembly GCF_963082655.1 of Stomoxys calcitrans. Taxonomy (NCBI): domain Eukaryota; kingdom Metazoa; phylum Arthropoda; class Insecta; order Diptera; family Muscidae; genus Stomoxys; species Stomoxys calcitrans. The sequence goes on along the minus strand of NC_081556.1, from coordinate 43,129,507 downwards.
TATAAGCTGCTCCTATTCTCCCATCGCTTTAAGTTTCATAGACGCAGTGTGGCTGCCTCACACATAATCTGTATGTCAATGGGTGGGATATCTAGAATAGTATCCAGTGCCTTAGAGGGCGTGGTCCTCATCGCTTAGCATATGCCAAGACAACATGTTCTCTGAATCTGTTGTATGGTCCTTATGTTGCACTTTTTCTCCATAGCAGTCCATCAAACTACTGAGGCGTAAGTAAGTATTGGTCTAATCACGCTCATATAGAGCCAGTGGACTATGCCATGGGACACTCAAATAATCCACCTGTTCTTTAGAATATGGTTTTCCAGTCTCTGGCCAAATTACTGTCACTAAAGATGTTCACGCGAGGGCCACCTAACACATTCCGTGATCGCCCGGATCTCTGCCGGCAGGATCGTATTATGGTCAGACAGTCGAAAACAGATCTCGTGCATGGGTTCTCAATGTAAATCCCCAGGCCCACTCTGTTCTCCAGCTTTGATCTATCTGTATGGCATGATCTCCCAGATGGCAATACCAGTGTTCCGTCAATCCAAGGCTCTGCCTTGCCCTCGACCTCAAATGTTATCTCCCGTATCCATTCGGAAATCTCTTCCTATCGTCACCTCGATTATATTGCGTTGGAATGGTCTTTTCTTATTCTCAATTCATTCTCCCATCGCTTTAGGTCTAGAGATGTAGGCCGATGGCTTCATTACACAAAAATACATGCATTGGGAAAAGTATAGCTAATAGACAAGGTTGTCGAGTGTGGTTAATGTGGTAATTGTATCATAGATGCGATTCAAATACAACATGCCAACGTACCATCTTTGAAGCCATCACACCTAATATGGTTGAAAAGTCTTCTAAGCATAGACGAAACGCGTCCGATAGTGATAGGTGTGTGTTGCTATCCGATCATTGAGCTCGTCTCGAAAGAGAAACAAACAAAAATTGTAAAATTTAATGATGTTCGCCCTAACAGGCAAAAAGCTTGAAAAAAAGCAATATTTTTAATTTTTTTAATGTTTTAGCCTCAAAATTTAACCAAACAAAAGACAGTACCAAAAACTACTTTTAATTTTACTTTCTTTTTTTTAGAAATTCTCTTTGTAAGCTAAAATTGAGAAAAATATTTGAGGCTTTAAGAATTTTAAACAAAAATATTTGCAGGATTTTTAAGGTTTTAAAATAACCCAATCTTTGAAATAGGATTCCCTTACAATTAGAACAATAAATAAAGTAAACTTAAAGGTTTAATATTACTAAACTACCAGCAAAAGGACTCCGCATGTGAAAGAAACTTATTTTGTGCCATGCCATCAAAAACTCTTAAAACGATAATTTTCCCTCCTCGTCTATTTCTCCTTTACTGCCTTGCTTTTTTTTTATCAAAATTTAAACTAAACAAGAAAATTAAATTAATTTTATATGCCTTTTTATTTGTTGTATTTTATTAATTGTTGTTGTCATGTTGTTTTGCTTTGTTTTTGTTTTTCGTTTTGTTGCTTGTTCTTATTTGATTGCTACTTATCACCCAAGGAATTGTGCTAATTTTTTACAAAATTGTTTCCGGTTCCCCCCATTGTGAGAGTCTAACATTATGATGTTACTGTACGGGGGGCAGTTTTGTGTGTATTGTATGTGCGTTTGAGAGTGTGTTTGTGTGTGTGTGTGTGTGCATGGGATGTATAACTAAAATGCTTGTATTGGTCTATACAGTCCTGTGTAGCCACATAGACGGGCTCTTAGGGCAGGTATTAAGACGGCAGCAGCATTGATATCCTTTAGAAGTTCCGCACATTCGCAGATGAGCAGGTACATTTTATCACCTCGCTGTGATGTGCTTTTGTGTAGCGATATACGCCGTAGGCCGGCAGTACGTGGCAAATATCTGTGGAAGACAACGAAAAAAAAACAGAAATGGATAAAGGAATCATGGAACACAGATAAAAACTATCAAAACAAATTTTAATTAAGCCATAACTTTTATCCAAGACAAAGAGAGAGGGGGGAAAAAGAAGGCATAATGATTGACCAGCTGTAGGAGTGAGAGGCAGACCAAGTTAATACGGACTAGAATTATTTGACACACAAATTTTAAATATTCAAACAGTGATTTATTTCTATGTAGTCATTTCGTTTGTAACACACCGAAATATACATTTCCGACCCTAAAAATCTAAGACGATCTAGCCATGTCCGTCCGTCTGTCCGTTGAAATTACTCCACAGTCTTTAAAACTGGAGATATTGAGCTGATATTTTGCACAGATTCTCTTATTTGTCCATAAGCTGGTTAAGTTCGAAGATGAGCTATATCGGACTACATCTTGATATAGCCCCCATATAGACCGATCCACCGAATTAGGGTCTTAGGCATATAAAAGCCACATTTATTATTCGACTTTGCCGAAATTTGGGACAGTGAGTTGTGTTTGGCCCTTCGACATCTTTCTGCCATTTGACCCAGATCGGTTCAGATTTGGATATAGCTGCCATATAGACCGATCAGCAGATTTAGGGTCTTAGGCCCATAAAAGCCGCATTTATTGTCCGATTTTGCCAAAATTTGGGACAATGAGTTGTGTTAGACCCGTCGACATCCTCCTTCAATTTGGCTTAGATCGGTTCAGATTTTGATATACCTGCCATATAGACCGATCACTCGATTTGGCGCCTTGGGCCCATAAAAGCCACATTTATTATCCGATTTTGCTAAAATTTGTTGTTGTTGTTGTAGCAGTTTATTGTTTTCTATCTTTCGTCTGCTTGATTCTGTTGAGTGTCAAGACCCAGGAACTCTGCGACTAAGATGGGGTGCGTCCACAGGGATCTGGGTCTGAGTCGAGTGGGTCTGGCCGGGCAGTTAAACAGGTGACGTGTATCGTGCGGTCCCTGGTTACAATCGGGACATACATCTTGCACGTCGGCATCAATCCTAGCTCTGTAGGAATTAAGGCGGCTGATTGAGCCAGAAATACTGTGGTTTGCCGGGGGAGGTCGATTTCATCAGGGGCAATGTGTGGCGATCGTTATCCAAGGACTACATTCACCCGGTAGCCTATTAACGCATCTGCTACCGTGTCTTCATGAATGTTGTCTAGACCTGCTTGATATGCCGCTTGATCTAGAGGTTCTCTCTTGTAGCGCTGAACCTCATGCTCTAGATCATGTAGATCTATCTTAAGGCTTCTGGACGGTGGATATCTATCCACTAGATGATGATTTGGATGTTCTCTGCGATAACAGCCCAAAAGGTATTGCTTAGACAGCATATAGTTATGTCTTCGCACTGGTAGGATCTTTGTCTCCTGATGGAGGTGGTCCACATGAGAACTGAGGAGATAGCCCGTCGCAGTCCGGTTGGCGGCATTCTGACAGATCTGAATATTATTCCACTGCGTGTCACAAAGTTGACGAGAACACACTGGCGCTGCATAACTTGGCACAGACGGGCCAATTGCTTTATACGTGGTCAACAAAGTTTCTTTGTCTGCTCCCCAAGTGCTACCGGCTAGTGACTTGAGGACCTTGTTTCTACTTTTGACCTGAGCTGCGGAGTCGACCGGAGTTGAGTTTTTGAAGCCGGAGTCGAAGTCAGACAATTGAGCCAGAGACGGAGTTTGATTCGGAGTTGAGCACGTTAGCCCCGACTCCGAACTACTCTCCGACTCTGGCTTAATACTCCGACTTAGACTCCGAATCGGGGTCGGAGTCGAGAGCTAGACTCCGCAGCCCTGCTTTTGACTTTATCGCAGATTGCTGTGGCATGTGGGGAGAATATGTAAGAGCTGTCAAATGTGACGCCAAGTATTTTGGGACACTTGATGGTCGGAATCATGTCTCCATCGACCATCACAGTCAGCTGAGTATTTACCTCACGCGTATTTTGTAGTGAACGATTTGGCTGAAGATTTGGTGGCAGATATCTTCAGATTTTTTGCAGCGAAATATGAGGCAAGTTCATTGAGGAAGACGTTCAACCTATCGCAGATGTCATCAGTGGGTGGGGGGCCTGATGCCAATCATCCGCATATGTTACGATCTCTATGCCGCCTGGAGGGGGTGGAATGGAGGATCGGTAGAGGTTTAACAGTGCCGGACATATCACACCACCTTGGGGAACTCCCTGTTTCACTCTACGGTGTTTCGACTTCTTATCCCTAAATTCCACAAATGACTGGTGACGACACATATAATTCGCGACCCATCATTTCAGGCCTGGCTGGAGGGACATGTTGGCGATGTCCTCAAATAATTTGACATGGCTGACCGTGTCGAATGCCTTCGATAGGTCCAGTGCCGCAAGGACCGTCCTATCACATGACCTGGGCTGATTGAAGCCATGGCAAATGTGTGCGGTGGTGGCATGCAAAGCCGTTATTGTGCTATGCAGTCTTCGAAATCCATGTTGATGCTCGGCGAATGAAAATTCTCCTACGAGGCTCGGGAGGAGTAATGCTCCGAGCGTCTTTGCCACTGGTGAGAGAAGGGAGATCGATTTTGCCAAAATTTGGGACAGTGATTTCTGTTTGGCCCTTTGACATATTTCTTCAATTTGGCCCAGATCGGTCCAGATTTAGATATAGCTGTCATATAGACCGATCTCTCGATTTAAGGTCTTGGGCCCATAAAAGGTGCATGTATTGACCGATGTTGTCGAAATTTAAGATAGTGAGTTGCGTTAAGCCACACGACATTCATCTTAAATTTATCCTCAATCGGTTCAGATTTGGATATAGCTGCCATATAGACTAATCTCTCGATTTAAGGTTTTGGGCCCATAAAAGGCGTAATTATTGTCCGATGTCGCCGAAATTTGGGACAATGAGTTGTGTTAGGCCCTTCCAGACACTTCTGCAATATGGCTCAGATTGGTTCAGAATTGGATATAGCTGCCATATAGACCGATCTCTCGATTTAAGCTTTTGGGCCCATAAAAAGCGCATTTATTGTCCCATTTCACCGAAATTTGGGACAGTGAGTTGTGTTAAGCCTTTCGACTTCCTTCTTCAATTTGGCTCAGATCGGTTCAGATTTGGATATAGCTGGGTTTATTATACCCTCCACCATAGGATGGGGGGTATACTAATTTCGTCATTCTGTTTGTAACTACTCGAAATATTCGTCTGAGACCCAATAAAGTACCTATATTCTTGATCCTCACGACATTTTATGTCGATCTAGCCATGTACGTCCGTCTGTCCGTCCATCCGTCTGTCCGTCTGTCTGTCGAAAGCACGCTAACTTCCGAAGCAGTAAAGCTAGCCGCTTGAAATTTTTCACAAATACTTCTTATTAGTGTAGGTCGGTTGGTATTGTAAATGGGCCATATCGGTCCATGTTTGATATAGCTGCCATATAAACCGATCTTGGGTCTTGACTTCTTGAGCCCCTAGAGTGCGCAATTCTTATCCGATTGGAATGGTTCAAATCGGTCCATAACCTGGTATAGCTGCCCCATAAACCGATCTTGGGTCTTGACTTCTTGATCCTCTAGAGGGCGCAATTCTTATCCAATTAGACTGATATTTTGCACGTAGTGGTTTGATATCACTTCCAACAACTGTGCGAAGTATGGTTCAAATCGGTTTGTAACCTGATATAGCTGCTATATAAACCGATCTTGGGTCTTGACTTCTTGTAAGTATTAAATTTTTGAACGTCAATGTCGGTGGGAAAGACATTAGCCGGAAGTCGATTCCACATACGAATAGTTCGGGCGAAAAATGAATTTTCTCGGTAATGCATGGTTCAGTCGACTGGCCAATCAATTATAAACGGGTGTGAGTTCCTAGCAAGTCTTGTATTCCTGGTGAACATCCTAACGTCAGGGATAAGAAGACGAATATCCGAATAGCAATGATGATTCCGACGATGTTCAAGGGAAGCAATAGAGTTGGATACCCTACTGTCCCCAATCAACACCATCACTCTCTGTTGAACCCGATCAAGTAGCTCCAAGAATGATTGTGGAGCTCCTTACCATATATGAGAGTTATATTCCAGCCTCGGCCTGATGTAGGATGTATTGAGATATTGAGAAGATCAGAAGAGGTGAAATATTTCTTGCACCGCTTAAGAAAGTCCAAACACTTAAATGCTTCTTTCGACACTTCGCATACGTGTTTTGATCAATGGACAGCACATTGTAGCTTCATGCCCAGAACATCAAGAGCATCGGACTCTTCAATATCTATACTGACGATAGATACCAACGATTGTAGTGGGTCAGTGAATCGCTTGTGAGACAAGAAACAGCACTGCGTCTTCTGTGCGTTAAAGTCTACTCTGTTCATTCTACCCCATTCGGAAATGGCCAAAAAATCCTGGGAGCCTTAAAATAGATTTGTTTGACAGTTCTATAAAGTTCATCTGTGAAATAAACCTACTTTAAATCTGCATTCCGTTTTGTAAATAAGGCTGTTGAAATTCATCAAAATTTTTTCAATATTCCACAGTAGGTACATTAGCCACCCTCTTTCGAATAGAAACACTAACAGAACATCATCAATGCCATAACATGCATGTCTAATGTCGTCAGTTCATAATGGAAAAAATTTGTTAACAGCAAATTACAAAATCAAATCACTTAATTTTCAACACCCGTCACATCGATGCTCTTGGAATTACAAATTTTTCCACGTTATTTGCATTAAACATTCAGTAGGTGTATGTGGTGGAACGATACTCACCTGTATAGCATTCTAGCTCCAGTCCAATACAGCCAATTCTTTTCGAAACGTTCGCCGTCATCACCTTCGAAAACCTTAAATGAGTGAAGAGCACAAAGTTTTTTTGTTGTTTATTTAAAGTTCAAATAGACTAAGGAAAGCAACAACAACAATGATGAGATGAGAACAAATTGAAAAATCAAAAAAAAAAGGGAATGTTGAAAAAGTTGTCCAAAGTCGACCTTTCGGAAACACTGCATCTTCAGGGGTATAAATAACAGGTTCGGCCGGGCCGAACTTTGAATAAACACCACCTCGGGTAATCGTAATCGTCGGTGAAAAATGCATAGTTTATGAGTGGTCATTGTTCAATTTTGTTTGAACAAAATACTTGTCTTTTTGGCAGCTACAACCAAACTGAGACCGACCTGAACCACATGGAACATGGATGTCTAAAAGCCCCACAGTGTCAAATTTCAGCGAAATCGGACAATAAATGTGCCTTTTATGGGCCCCAAAACCTTAAATCGAGAGATCGGTCTATATGACAGCTATATTCAAATCTATATCGATCTGGACCAAATTAAAAAAAAGCATGTCGAGGAAGGGCTTGGCACAACTCAGTGTCCAAATTTCGGCGAAATCGGACAATAAACGCGCCTATTATGGGACCAAGAACTTAAATCGAGAAATCGGTATATATGGCAGCTATATCCAAATCTGAACTGATTTGAGCCACATTAAAAAATGATATCGAGTTGCCAAATACAACTCATTGTACCAAATTTCGGACAACAAATGCGCATTTTATGGGCCCAAGACCCTTAAATCGTGAGATCGGTCTATATGGCGGTCTATATACCCAAATCTGAATCGATCAGGGCCAAATTGAAGAAGGATTTCGAGCGGTCTAACAAAACTCACTGTCCCAAATTTCGGCAAAATCGGCATATGTTATGGGCCCAAGACCTTAAATCGAGAGATCGATCTATATGGCAAATATAGGGTTGCCCAAAAAGTAATTGCGGATTTTTCATATAGTCGGCGTTGATAAAATTTTTCACAGCTTGTGACTCTGTAATTGCATTCTTTCTTCTGTCAGTTATCAGCTCTTACTTTTAGCTTGCTTTAGAAAAAACGTGTAAAAAAAGTATATTTGATTAAAGTTCATTCTAAGTTTTATTAAAAATGCATTTACTTTCTTTAAAAAAATCCGCAATTACTTTTTGGGCAACCCAATATAACCAAATCTGTACCGATCTGGGCCAAATTAAACATGTAAAAGCGTGCCGAATCTTAGGAACCCACCACCATTATTGATACTGCTAAAAATTCATACAAAATAAATTCAGTTCTGTCAAAACAGCGAAAATTAAAGCCACTAGGAACCGAACGCGGATGGTCGACGGACCGGTTTACATGAGAGCTATATCAGGATATAAACTAACTTGAACCGTAGTTGGTACTGTCGCTATAAGTCGTAATAGAGAACACCACTTGCAAAATTTCAGCCAAATCGAACAAAAATTGCAGCCCAAACAAGTAAAAGCGTGCTAAGTTCGGCCGGGCCGAATCTCATATACCCTCCACCATGGATCGCATTTATCGAGTTCTTTTCCCGGCATCTCTTCTTAGGCAAAAAAAGGATATAAGAAAAGATTTGCTCTGCTATTATTATATTATCACATGTTGGAGACCTGTGTAAAATGTCAGCCAATTCGAATAAGAATTGCGCCCTTTGGGGGCTCAAGAAGTAAAATAGAGAGATCGATTTATATGGGAGCTGTATTGGGCTATAGACCGATTCAGACCATAATAAACACGTATGTTGATGGTCATGAGAGGATCCGTCGTACAAAATTTCAGGCAAATCGGATAATAGTTGCGACCTCTAGAGGCTCAAGAAGTCACGATCCCAGATCGGTTTATATGTCAGCTATATCAGGTTATAAACCGATTTGAATCTTATTTGCCACAGTTGTTAAAAGTAAAAATAAAATACGTCATGCAAAACTTCAGACAAATCGGATAATAATTGCGACCTCTAGAGGCTCAAGAAGTCAAAAGCCAATATCGGTTTATATCACAGCTGTATCTGGGTGTGGACCGATTTGAACCATACTTGGCAAAGTTGTTAGATATCACAACAAAACACGTTGTGCAAAATTTCATTCCAATCGGATAAGAATTCCGCCTTCTAAAAGCTCACGAAGTCAAGACCCAAGATCGGTTTATGGGGCAGCTATGCCACGTTATGGACCGATATAAACCATACTTGGCACAGTTGTTGGATATCATAACAAAACACGTCGTGCAAAATTTCATTCCAATAGGATAAGAATTGCGCACTCTACCAAACATATATTTAGACCAATCACGACAATATGGGACTCAAATGAAAGGTATTTAGGATAAGAAAACGTATCTGATATCCAACGTATCTAAGTGCTAGGGGGACCACCCCAAGCCCCAAAACACCCCTAAATCGAACATATTTACCGACCATGGCAATATGGGACTCAAATGAAAGGTATTTGCAAGTAGAATACGAATCTGATATCCAAATGTAGGACCAAGAGTTTTTTGGGGGCCGTCTCTCACCAAAAACATCCCCCAAAGAGGACAAATTTACGACCATAGCCACATGGGGCTCAACTGAAAGGTCGTTGGGAGTAAAGCACGAATTTAATATCAATATTCGGGAAAAGTGTCTATAGGGCCAAACCCCACCCCCACAATACCACCCAAATAGTAAGTATTTTCTGACTATTGCAATATGAGGCTCAAATAAGAGGGGTTTTAAAGTGGAACACGAATCCGATATATATTTTCAAGGCCAACTCACTGAGTGGCCGCCCATCCCTCAAAACACCCCAAGCCGGTCATGTTTGCCGACTATGGAAACATGGGGCTCAAATAAAGGTATGTGGGAGTAGAATACGAATTTTATATCCAAATGTAGAACCATGTATTTAGGGCATCACCCCTTTCCCAAAACACCCCCAAAGGGAAAAAATTTTTCGACCATGCCAATATGTGGCTCCAATGAAAGGTATTTGAGATTAGAAAACGAATTTGATAACCAATTTTGGGACCATGTGTTTGGAGGACGCCTCATCCTGTAAACTCCCCTAAGCCAATGGCAATTTGGGATTTAAGTAAATGGTATTTGAGAGAAGAAAACACCACTTAATCAGACATCATGAGAATATCGGACTGAAATGAAGTATTTTAAGAATGGAGTGCACCTTACATCCAAACTTAAATTCGTGGACCTTACATCCAAACTTAAACCAAACTTAAATTCGTAGACCAATAAAGATCATATGGGATTCAGATAAAGGCACTTATATTGTTAAACTGTTAGATCAGAGATCCATCAGACCAAGACTGTGCCACTGGCACCAGTGTCGCGCATTCAACCTCAAGTTGCGTCATAGGTATACGATCCGAAATCACTTCCAATCCAGTCAAGTTGTAAGAAAACAAGTAAAAGCTTTCTAAGCTCGGCCAGGCCGAATCTTGGGTATCCACCACCATGGATTTAGCTAAAAATTTACTCAAATGAACTGATTTGAAGAGCAGGTGTTTTAAAATTTCAGTCAAATCAGGTAAAAATTGAAGCTTCTATGGACCCTAGAAGGCTAACAGGGAGATCGGTTTATATCGGACCTATATCAGGTTATAGACCTATTCGGACCATACAAATGGTAATGGGTTGAAAGAGTTATCTATATCCGTTCTCCATTGGCATATATTTTACTAGTTTTTTTTTCGATTCTATCCCACTGTGTGAAATGGGCTATGATTGGGAAAGTTGGCGAACATCCAATGGAGAGATCCGGATCGTCTGAGGTGTGGTAAGTAGGAGATAAGTATGTCTTACCATTGAGACAATTATACACCTTTTCACCAATCTTTTGGATGTAACAAAGCAATGCATTACATTATAATAACCAGTACCAGTAGCAAGCCGAGTAAAAAAAATTGTTAAAAAACTTTTAAATTTAAAATGAGTTGGATCTATAAACTCCCTACAGTACACACAAACGAATATAGGTGGCACGAAAAAGGTAACCGAACAGAAAACATCAACTCACTCTCACCATGGGAGGGTGAATAAACAATGAGAAGAACTTCTTTTGTTGTCCTGCATACATACCTTAAATACTGATATTATGTAACCGGTGGCCGGAGTTTGTGTCTTCTTAAAGCTGCCACTTTCGCTGGGGGCCAATTGCAATGGAGGACGACATATGGCAGCCACTTCACTATACAAATCTAGAGTATGAGCGGCAGTGTATCTAGATTTAAAAATATTTAAAAAAAAAATATATAGAAGAAATATATTAGGAAGTTGTAAAAGAAAAAACAAAAGAGAATTGTAAAACCCAAATGTCCTGAAAAAATGAAAATTATATCCTTGTCAACACAAAACAATGGAGGACCCCTAAGATATATTGGCCCATAAAACCCAAAAATGAATGACCAACACCAAAACTCTTTGTTGCAGCTTCAAAATAACTGGGCCAACATGCACTCATTTGGCTACGATTGTCATCAATTGTGGCTCTGCATTCCCCACTACCCCCGACCCCCAACCCCCTACCGCTACCTTTTAGAAATGAAAAGCCAACGAACCATAGAGTTTGTGATAAAAATATGGCCAACATAAATCAAGCACAAATGAAAACGAAAATGCTCTGCCTTCTCTCTGCCACCCTCTCTCGGTGGCAAGGAAATTCTGATAAAGGAAAGCATTTCCCACACAGCACGTTGACGGGAAATGCTGGCCGCCCTTGCCATGTGTTCTGGAACTAGTCCAACAATTATTATCTCAGATTCATGAACTTGTTACTGACCAACCACACAAATGCGAAAGACAAAAAGAAATAAAAAAAAAACAAAAGTACATAGCCACAAAAGCGGCGTATTAAGCTTGTAAATTGGTCACAAATGTTTTCAATTTGTGGCCAAGATATTTTTAAATGGCTTCTTAGGACAGCAAGTCAAGGAGGGATTCTAACAAAGTAGAAATGTTAGAAATAGAGTACATGGGCAATATTTTGAACTAAGATGATTTTGAGGACTACACCAAATCAAGTGGGTAAAGAAAAGCTGAGGGGGGAAACTAAAATGGGTAGTGGCATGGATGAAACTGCTGACAAAAACTTCAGAAAATGTTTCAGCGAAAGATGGGGAAATTAGTGCAATGCTGGAATATAAATTTCGCAGCCCGAAGAAAATTGAAGGCCAACCTTAAAGGCTCAACAATGGGCCCCGGCCAATCTGGGACTCTGAAACTTCAAGATGGCAGAAAACCTTAACCTTAACCCAAACCTTTGTCCAAATCGATCTTTAGCCTCTTATAGTTCCCATATTAACCGATCCCTCGATCTTCCTGAGCCCCAAGTGGTCTAAATTTTTAACCCATTTGTCTTTTGCCCAATGACTTCTGCTATAATTTTCGCCATATATGTTCGGAATCGTTCTATTCATAGCAACTGTGCTCCAAATTGCTCATAACCTTTTGCAAAGTGACCAATGAACATTTCATTAAGGAACAGGGGCAAAATTCTCACAAATGAATCAGTACTGTCCGATTCAAGTTTAAGGTCAATGGTAAGGGATCTCCTTTTTAAAGTCGAGTCGGAACGGCATGGCGCAGTGCAAAACTTCTTTGGGGAGAAGTTTTTACATGGCATGGTATCTCAGATATGTCGCAAGCATTAGGAGGGAATAATCACTGCTGAAAATATTTTCTGTTTTCGGCAGGATTTGCGTTCATCGTGATAGGCGCACATGCTAACCTCTGCGCTATGATGACCAACCCAACCTCATATTACTATGCATAACCCTCTTCAATACTACCCTGTCTGGTGCGCTGTTCTCGCGTTCATCGTGATAGGCGCACATGCTAACCTCTGCGCTACGATGACCAACTTAACCTCATATTACTGTGTGCTAACCGCTTTAATACTACCTTGTCCGGTGCGCTAAAGCTGGTGCCCAAAATATTTAGATCGGACTATTGGTCGTTGCAGGCTATGTGCAACCGTGAACGACCAATAGCCCGGTCTAAATATTTTGGGCACCAACTTCAGCGCACCGAACAAGGTATTGGGTTGCCCAAAAAGTAATTGCGGATTTTTTAAAAGAAAGTAAATGCATTTTTAATAAAATTTAGAATGAACTTTAATTAAATATACTTTTTTACACTTTTTTTCTAACGCAAGCTAAAAGTAACAGCTGATAACTGACAGAAGAAAGAATGCAATAATGTCTTGGCAGATCGGCATAGAGTCACAAGCTGTGAAAAAATTTGCCAACACCGACTATATGAAAAATCCGCAATTACTTTTTGGGCAACCCAATAGTATTATAGCAGAGGTTAGCATGTGCGCCTATCACGGTGAACGCGAATCCTGAGACGTCTGTTCTTGCCAGCGACAGCAACCTCTTCAAGTCTAAATGGGCCACATTATTCTGAAACGTTTACAACCCCCCATTTGCGACCATCTATCATTCGTTGCCTTTCGGGCAACGACCTGAAAACTTAGCTTACATGTCGCTAAAGGCATACCCACAGATTCCAGTTCCCCTGGAATATCACTGTGGCCCGGGACCCAGTGCAGGTGAATTTTGAACTGTTCAGCCATCTCGTTGAGAGATCTGCGACTGTCGAAGGCGGATTTTCAGAAATACGTTCTCCAGGGATGTGGCTAATGGCTACCTGGCTGTCTGAGATGATATTAATGCGAATGGTCGTTATAACATTGCAGCTCAACCATTCCACCACTTCATTAATTGCAAGGATCTCCGCTAGATAAACACTACAGTTGTCGGGTAGCCATCTCGATATGACCAGTTCTAGATTTTTAGAATACACCCCAAAGTCCATCAGGTCGCCTCGTTTGGAACCATCTCTAGAGAAGTGTATGTAACTTCTATTACCAGGGATATCGTAGTTCTAATCGGTTCTATCAGGAATAGAGGTACAGAACTTTCTATCAAAATGCCGCTCAGGCAATTTGTAATCCACACTGCCTGGGACATCGGGCATTGTATCAAAGATAAAACAGTGTCCGTAGCCGCCAGATGATCAAAGAGAAAACTCCCATGCGTCAAGACCATCCTGTCTTATCCACGTACGTGAGGAAACTTGCCAGAGACACATCCGCAAGATCGCCGAGATCGAAAAGAAGACGCCTCTCCATGGAGAATAATCTGTGCCCCTCTAGACCCGGATATGAACCGAGCAGGGTGCTCGATCGTCTCCTAATCATCCTCAACTTCCGCATTAATCATTATGCGGGATTTCCATGTGCGTGCTCATATGGCATATCGCACAGTCCCCGGTCCTCAATGACTTCTTATCTCTTTCGATTGAATGTAGGCCATAATGTCTTGGCAGATCGGCATATATGAACAGACTTCCACGTTACCGCCGACTCCGCATTGACCTGCCCCTCTACTACGTTCAGTAATTCGACAAATGGCACGTATGCAAAACCGGTGACTGGTTAGCTGACTGCACTGTAAGCCCCTTCCGTTCATATTTGTCTGTACGCTCCTTTCCCGGAATACCATCGTATCCTAGTACCCAAGTTAGTTGTATGTAGAGAGCATGTAGTCTATTTAGCGATTCTAAACCTCAATTCCTCAAATTCCTTTCCTTTCCAATTCCTTTAGGGCACCATACTGTCCACATAAATTCTGATTTTTGAAGAGGAGAAATCCCTTTCCAGAATTTCATTTGCTCTCTTACAGGAGCTTGACGAGGATCGCCACCTCCACAAAAAAGTGGGTACAACAACAACAACAAGGGCAGAACGAACCAAGCCTAAAGATCGCATTACGGCAAGATAAACTCCAGATAGCCCGTCGCTTCGCCAATGCCACGTACTCGTTCCACCCCAGCGGTTTTTTGCAGAACAGACAAATACTCGAATAGTGCAATGTGTCCCACTCACTTAGTCTGAGGGCAGTCCTCGACTCCGATATCAGCATCGTCGCAATACCCTGTACCCTCTTAATCATATCACGAAGACTCTCTCTGTCCAGGGCCCGGTGCTACGCCCATAGGTTAGAATCGGCCGAACCACAGCAGTATGTGAAACTTAAAATTCTCAACGAATTTTAGCATTGAAGACATTCGAATACGATACAAGAAATTATTTGTTGAAGTAGGTTTGTAGAGACTTGACGGACAAAAAAACTGAATTTTTCGGATTTTCAACAAATTCTTTAATTGAGGTAGTTGTCAAAAAAGCAGCGGAAGCCGAACAAAGAAAATAAAACTAACCACCAACCACACACACCGAAGCTATGCAGCAAATCAAGCAAATGTGTGGAGTCGTTGTGCCTTTCAATAACTAATTTGTACTTTGGGTCGTTACGATTCCAAATAAATTGTTGCAAGAAAATTAACAAATTTCGTCGTCTGTTTTGCGACAAAAGTTGTTTTTTTTTCAACATCATTTTTATCTGTGTAGTATTGGTTTAACCATGCTCCTGTAGAGCCAGTGGACTATCTTCAAAGTAAGACCCCATCTAGAGCCTATCACAGACCTTCAAATTGCCCAACATCTTTAGTTTTTTTTTTGTTTTTTATTTTTAGGAAAGATTTCGTTTTTTATTTTTATTTTTTCTATATTCAGCCCCACTCACCTTAAATTTTTTGGCTCAAATTTCGATAAAGATGAAACTCTCATGCCCGCATAAAAATTTGAGGGATCCGTTTGCATTGTATTTATAACATAATAGGCAATAAAGGGAAATTCGGCTATAACAATGAAAATGTAAACATTTAAGACAAAGACATGGAAATAGAAAAAGGGCAATAAAATTTAAATTTAAATTAATGGCAATGTTTATAGTAATGGTGTCATAATTCTACTACTTACAAATCTTTTCCATATTGGCCAACAGCATGCCACCCACAGCTGTGTTGGCCTGTTGCACTTCGGTTACCAGCTCTGAGGCCACAGAACGTTGCTTGAGCAGTGGATGAGAGAGGGGTGATTCAAGGACAGGATCTATGGGCTCTAAAGGACTCATTAAATGAACCAAAATGCATAGTTTTGGATCGGAGACTTCCAGAACACTAAGGGGACTGGAAGGTTTCGTTGTTGGGCCATCGACCGGTGGTGGAGGCAGCTATAAAAAGAAAATTGATGGATATTATAAATATTGAAATTATTTTGCGAAGTTATAAGCCCAAACATAAGGATGAAGCCTAGACCACAAACTTTTTTTATACCCTCCACCATAGAATGGAGGTATACAAGTTTCGTCAATCCGTTTGATCTGTAACCCCATAAAGTATATATATACTAGCTGACCCGGCCCCGCTCCGCTGTACCTTCTTTTATTTAATATGGGACAAAAGTTTCCTTGGAATATTTATGTTCGACAAATTTTTTCCCTTTGGGCGTGTTTTGGGAAAGGGGTGATGCCCTAAATACATGGTCCTAAATTTTGATATAAAATTCGTATTCTGCTCCCAAATACCTTTATTTGAGCCCCATATTGCGATGGTCGCTAAAATATTGCTGTTTTTGGGGCATTTTGTGAAAGGGGTAGACCCCCAGAATATTGGTTCCGAAAATGCGTATCGATTCTTGCTCTACCCCCAATACCTTTCATTTAAGCCCCACATTGTCATGGTCGGTAAATATGCCCTATTTAGGTGTGTTTTGGGGAGTGAGGTGATCCCCCAAATTCTATATCAGCAACGTGCTCTATTCTCATATATCATTGCCATTGCCCTCAAAATTGGATATCTAATTCGTTTTCTTATCTCATTTAAACTGCTTATTGCAAAAGTCAGCAAATATGTCCGGTTTGGGGTATTGGCCCTAAAAACTTTCAATATTTAGTTCCACTCTCTTTAAGACCCAAATTGTCTTGGTGAGCAAATACTTCCTACTTGGGGGTTGTTATGGTGGTGGGACGCCCGCTAGACAGTTGGCCCCTAATGTTGATATCAGATACGTGGTCTACTCCCACATACCTTTAATTTGAGCCCTATATTTCCATAGTCGGCAAACATGAGCGGCTTGGGGGTGTTTTGGGGGATGGGGGGCCACTCAGTGAGTTGGCCTTGAAAATATATATCGGATTCGTGTTTTACTCCCAACGACCTTTCATTTGAGCCCCATATTGCTGTGGTCTTAATTTTGTCCCCTTTGGGGGATGTTTTTGGTGAGAGGCGGCCCCCAAACACTTGGTCCCATGTTTGAATATCAGATTCGTATTCTGCATTCAAATACATTTTATTTAAGCCCATATTCCCATGGTCAGTAAATAAGTCCTGTTTGGAGGGTGTTTTGGAAAAGGGGTGGACCCCCGAAAACGTGGTCCTGTTTGGAGGGTGTTTTGGAAAAGGGGTGGACCCCCGAAAACGTGGTCCCATATTGGATATCACATTGGTATTCTACTCTCAAATACCTTTCCTGTTTGGAGGGTGTTTTGGAAAAGGGGTGGACCCCCGAAAACGTGGTCCCATATTGTATATCACATTGGTATTCTACTCTCAAATACCTTTCATTTGAGTCCCATATTGCCATGGTCGGTAAATATGTCAGATTTAGGGGTGTTTTGGGGCTTGGGGTGGTCCACTTAACACTTGGTCCTACAATTGGATATCAGATACGTTTTCTTATCCTAAATACCTTTCATTTGAGTCCCATATTGTCGTGATTGGTCCAAATATATGTTTGGTAGGTTTTAGGGTGGGGTACCCCATCCGAAATTTGGATACAAATTTTTTATTTTTAGAGTACTATATAAGAGCACACAAAATTTCGCTTTAATCGCACCACCCATCTCCGAGATCTGATGTTTCTGAAAATTGGGGTCAGGGGAAGGGGGAGGTACAAGGGGACAAATAGAAAGAAGCAAAAAAGAAAAGTGGGAGGAATTAAGAGAAGATATTAACCAAACCCCTTGGGGCCTCGTATACAAAATTGTGACGGTAAAACTCGGTACACGGAGCTCATCTGCAGTAACGGACGAGAGAAAAATGAATAATATAGTCCACACACTCTTTCCCCTACACGATCGTAGAGAAAATTAAGTTTATGAATTGCCCACTGGCCACCGTTTACGATAGAGGAGCTCAGGAATGCAGCCCGCAGCCTTCAGAACAGAAAAGCAGCCGGTGCTGACGGAATACCGGCGAAGGTCTTAAGGCATATAGTAGAATTTCTTCGGAATTTCTTCTGAAAATGGTTAACCGTTGTCTATTGGAAGCTGTTTTTCCGGAGGTATGGAAGAGACAAAAACTGGTGCTCATAAGCAAGGGCAAAGGCAATCCAACATCCCCATCCTCATACAGACCACTATGTATGCTGGATACGGCCGGCAAGCTTTTGGAGCGGCTTATAAGGCCTCGGCTCCAGAACGCTATCATTGAGGCAGGTGGACTCTCGATGAGATAACATGGTTTCCGGGCAGGAATGTCCACTGTCAAAGCTATCAGAGATGTGGTGAAGATAGTAGAGATGAGAAGGCAAACTAACCACTACTCCAGGCCGATTGTCCTCTTGGCAACACTGGATGTGAAGAACGCATCCAATAGCCAATAGTTCAGAGAGGACTTTAATATCCCGGCGTATCTGATTAGCGTAATGAGAAGTTACTTGGGTGAACATTGAAGTCGAGTGCGAGGCACTGCTGCCATCGTCACAGTCTTGGATTGACGGAAACCTAGTATTGGCATCTGGAAGATCATGTTACACGGATGGATCAAGGATAGTGAACAGAGTGGGACTGGGGGTTTACATTGAGAACTCAGGGATCCCAGAACTGTTTTCGACTGTCTGACCATAATACGGTCCTGCAGGCGGAGATCCGGGCGATCACGGAATGCGTGAAGTGGTGTGGTGCTAACGCGAGGACATCGAGTGTGAACATCTTTACAGACAGTAAAATTGCCATAAGGGCAATAACAACCAGGACGGTAAGGTCACGAACAGTCTTGCAGTGTAAGAAGGAGATTAACGCCTTCTATGAGTATGGCAAAATCCGCATCGTTTGGGTGCCGGGCCATAACGGAGTAAGGGAAAAGAAAGGGCAGACGATTTGGCGGTGAAGGCCAGAGGACTGCCGTCAATTAACTTGGTTAACCCAACTCCTTTCGGGTCGACGCAGTCCGAATAAAGGGAGTGGGCGACGAATGCGCATGCAACATTATCGAACAGCGAAACGGTCGGTAGGATGGCGAAAATCCTATGGAGGGATCCAGATCGTGAGAAGACGAGGCTATTACTGAAAGGAAGCAAGATGGAGGTCAGTATAGCTATTGGGATCATAATCTAACCTAACCTAACCCTACTTGGTGACAGGATACTTATCTATAACTCCCAGAATGGGACGAGTGAAAAGCGGCGCCGGATCTTTGAATTACCAGTTATGATGGAATACTTCGAACAGAAATGCTAGACGGAACCTTTCTAATAAGATATGCGCGACATCGCGGCAGTCTTCACGGCAAGAGACACGGAAGGTGTAGAGCGCAAATTATGCTAATCCTAACGAGAAAAAATATCCAAGTGGATGTGCGCATAGACGACATATTGATGAAGACCAAGAGATAGGTCAAATATCTAGGGATCCGTCTAGATATAAAGCTGACCTATGCAGATCAAATTCGGCATGCGATAACAAAGGCCGCGAAGATAACGACGCAACTGAGTCGACTGATGGCAAACATAGATGGGCCTCTCTCGAGCAGGCGCAGACTCTAAATTAAGACATGCAATAGCAGCCTTCTCTATGGGAGTAAAATATGGGGCCAGACACTGCAGACTGCATGCCGAGCGAAACCCCTGTTCTCGGTATAGAGTATGGCGGCTTTTAGAGTCATATCGTCCTACCGGACAGTGGCGAAGCCCTTATAATAGCCGGAATGGTTGAAATGGTTCATTTACGGGTTATACCAGAAAGGACTATCGAGAGCAGGCAACAAAGGTGGACAATTGGGGACATATGGGGCCAGACACTGCAGACAGCATGCCGAGCGAAACCCCTGTTCTCCTACCGGACAGTGGTGGAGCCCACAGCCATTTTAATAGCCGGAATGGTACCGATAGACGTACAGGTCATGGAGCGAGCGAAGCTCTTCACCGCGAAGTGCAAGACCCAGAGAGGACAGAGTAAAATTCAAACGGATCATATACGGGTCACACGAGAAAGGACTATCGAGAGATGGCAACAAAGGTGAACAAATGGGGACATATGAGGCCAGACACTGCAGACAGCATGCCGAGCGAAACCCCTGTTCTCCTACCGGACAGGGTTCTCCTACCGGACAGTGGCGGAGCCCACAGCCATTGTAATATCCGGAATGGTTCCGATAGACATACAGGTCATGGAGCGAGCGAAGCTCTTCACCGCGAAGTGCAAGGCCCAGAGAGGACAGAGTAAAATTCAAACGGATCATATACGCGTCCTACGAGAAAGGACTATCGAGAGTTGGCAACAAAGGTGGACAAAAGAGAATCGGGCAAGGTGGACGCGACGACTACTAACCGATGTACGGATGTGAAGAGATAGGAAGTACGGTGACGTCAACTAGCTGTTGACAGGCCATGGTTACTTTCGGAAATACCTGCTTAGAATGGGCAAATGCTCCTCAAGCAGGTGCATTTATGAGGAGGTAGATATTGCTGACGATGTGGAATACACATTCTTCCACTGCGAGCACTGGGTTGAAAGACGCAGGGAATTGGAAACAGCGATTGGCGACGTCTCACCTAGGACAATAGTCCCGAGGCTGCTGGAAGACAAGAGGAACTAAAAGGCGGTGATGAGATATGCCGAACAAGTACTGCGAAGGAAGAATGTAGACCTGGACGCAGCAGCGTAGAGTATGCATGCGGAGGTCTGGATGCAGATACGATGAAGGTGGTATGGATAATCTATAGGGTTAGGTTAGGTTGAAAAGAGGGTGCGGATATTAATCCGCCCCATGCCATTATGGACATACATCTAAGCCAGTAATCGGCTTGTTGTGCGCTCTAAAAACTTAAATGTAACCTCTAGAAAGAAACCTTTAAATTATGAATTCCGTGCTACTTACAAAATATTTAACAGCAAAAGCCGGACAATGACAATGAATTTCTCCAAAGTCTCATCGTCTTCCCCACATTCTTTCACTTGCCGCATCGATTTTGCATAAGTGAGCTCGTAGTCCTGTGTGTCCCGATGTGACACCAAAAGCTATACTGACCTCCTTTCCCAGGGGTAACACAGGGTGGGTTTTTAATCGGTACGGAGTTATCGGTTAAAGGATAAAAGAAAAGAATTGCTATGCTATTGGAGCTATATCAAGTTATGGTCCGATTTGGACCATAATGGATTGAATGTTGGAGATCACAGTAGAAGTCATTGTGTGTTCAAAAAGTAAAATGGGGAGATCGTTTTATTGGGATGCTGTATTCGGTTATACATCGATGCAGACCATATTTGACACGTATGTTAAAGGTCATGGGAGAAGCCGTTGTACAAAATTTCACCCAAATCAGATAATAATTGCGCCCTACAGTGGCTCAAGAAGTAACGATCCCAGATCGGTTTATATGGCAGCTGTATCAGTTTATAAACAGATTTGAACCATACTTTGCACAGTTGTTGAAATTTATAACAAAACACGTCGTTCAAAATTTTAGCGAAATCGGATAGGTTTTACGTCCTCTAAAGGCTCACAAAGTCAAGACCCCAGATCTGTTTATATGACAGCTATATCAGGTTATGAACCGATTTGAGCCATACTTGGCACTGTTGTTGGATATCATAATAAAATACTACGCGCAAAATTTCATTCCAATCGGATAAGAATTGCGCACTCTAGAGGCTCAAGAAGTCAAGACCCAAGATCGGTTTATATAACAGCTATATCAGTTTATGGACCGATTAGACCCGTACTTGGCACAGTTAGTGAAATCATAACAAAACACTTCATGCAAAATTTCAGCCAAATCGGAAAGAATTGCGCCATCTAGTGGCTCAATAAGTCAAGATCCAAGATCAGTTTATATGACAGCTATATCAGGTTATGGACCGACTTGAACAATACTTAGCACACTTGTTGGAAGTCGTAACGAAACACGTCGTTCAAAATTTCAGCGTCTGGAGGCTCAAGAAGTCAAGACCCCAGATCGACTTATATGACAGCTATATCAGGTTAAGGACCGATTTCAACCATACTTAACACAGTTGTTGAAAATCATAAAAACACCTCATTGGATAAAATTTGCGCCCTGTAGTGGCTCAAAAAGTCAAGATCCAAGATCGGTTTATATGACAGCTATAGCAACCGACCTACACCTATAAGAAGTATTTGTGCAAAATTTCAAGCGGCTGGCTTTACTCCTTCGAAAGTTAGCGGGCTTTCGACAGACAGTCGGATGGTCATGGCTAGGTCGACATAAAATGTAATGGGTATCAAAAATATGTATACTTTATGGGGTCTGAGACGAATATTTCAAGGAGTTACAAATAGAATGACGAAATTAGTATACCCCCATCCTATGGTAGAGGGTATAAAAAATCAAATCGGGAATTGATGAGGCCTCCATGGTCGTATGATGCCTTATCATGGAATCGGTTTTGAAGGTGCCTATATCTTTTTATTAGGCCACCGTAGCGCAGAGGTTAGCATGTCCGCCTATGACGCTGAACGCCTGGGTTCGAATCCTGGCGAGACCATCAGAAATAATTTTCAGCGGTGGTTTTCCCCTCCTAATGCTGGCAACATTTGTGAGGTACTATGTGGTAGAGGTAAGGCTTCTACGTACTCAAGAAGTTAAATTTGGGGATCGGATTATATGGGGGTTACATCAGTATGTATACAGATTCGGATCATACCAGGCACGGTTGTGGGGAGTAAGAACAAAAGTCCTTAAGTCAAATTTCAGCCAAATCAGGACAAAATGGAGACTTACTGGGTCTGACGAAGTCAAAAAATCGGTTTATATGGGGGCTATGTCCAAATCTGAATCGATATGGCCCATTTGCAATCCCTATCTACATCAATAAGAAATTTCAAGCGTTCGACTGTTATCGTGATTTCAACAGACGAAGGGACGGACGGACGGACATGGCTGGATCGATTTAAAATATCAAGTCATGATTTGTGGGGTACAGGTCAATATTTCGAGATGTTACAAACGAAATGAGTAGACGGTGTGTTAAATGATTATGGTTATTCGAACTTTTTATTTAATATTTTTCCCAATTTACTTACCGGTATGCCAGCTGGTAGAAAACGATCAACACTATGTACAGGTATTATAAAACAATCCCTATCCAAGGTGGCCAATGATATGGGCTCTGTGCGTACACCGCCCGCTGTCATGGGCACTAAGCCATTGTTGGCTCCAATACCCGTGCCGGTACCGCCTATGCCATAGCTAGCTGAAATGTATGAATTTTAACAATTTAGTAAAAAGGTTTTTCTCCTTGGTAAATGTACGAAAAAAATTAAAAAAAAAACACAAAAAGCATTAAATATGGTCATTAGCTTAAAACTAAACAAAAGCTTAACATATTTAAGCTTTAAATGGGAAATCAACAATGACAAAAGCTTTGCTTCACACACTGTTTCAATGTTGTTAAGGCAAAGCTGAAGCTTTCAAGGAAGTAGTTTTTTTAGGGGCAGGCTTAAAAGCTGTTTGATTAAACACAAAACTAAACAAGGAACATTGCTTTCTAAAGCTTTTAAAGCTTTCTATATTTATACACCATTTTTATTATAAACACAACAATTTACATTTAAACTGATGTTCTCTTTATTTTTAGTTTTCATCAGGTTTTCCACTTTATATATTAAGATAGGACTCAGTTAATGGACTAGGAATTCAGTGATGTATGGTGGAAATGATGGTGGGGGGGGCTTTAAATGTATTGAAGGGGGAAGTATTGTAGCAATGTGTTATTGAATTTTTTTTTAATAAAAAAAGAAACCCATTGAAACGAATAACAACGATTAACTCGAACGAAACCATAACTTAAAAACAACTATGAATTGTATGCATATATAGAGGATATCACCTGGAGCTTTGAAGACAATGAGGAAATTTTGATGTAAATAAAGAGCTTTTTAATTATTTTTAAATACCACCACAGTCGAAATTGGGGTTTTCATATAATTGATCTAAAATTGGTATTTCATTAAAATTTGGGCTCAGATTGGATTTTAGTGAAATTTCCCTAATTTCTGAACAGTTACTTTTATTTTATATTTTATACCCTCCACCATAGGATGGGAGGTATACTAATTTCGTCATTCTGTTTGTAACACCTCGAAATATGTGTCTAAGACCCCATAAGGTATATATATTCTTGATCATCATGACATTCTAAGTCGATCTAGCCATGTCCGTCCCTCTGTTCGCTAACTTTCGAAGGAGTAAACCTGAAAATTTGCACAAATACTTTTCATTAGTGTAGGTCTTTTGGGATTGTAAATGAGCCAAATCGGTCCATGTTATGGATATGGCTGCCATATAAACCGATCTTGGATCTTGACTTCTTGAGCTGCTAGAGGGCGCAATTCTAATCCGATTTGGCTGAAATTTTGCACATGGTGTTTGGGCATCACTTCCAACAACCGTGCTAAGTATGGTTCAAATCGGTCCATAACATGCTATAGCTGCCATATAAACCGATCTTGGATATTGATTTCTTGAGCCGCTAGAGGGCGCAATTCTCATCCAATTTGGCTGAAATTTTTCATGAGATGTTTTATTATGACTTCCAATAACTGTGTCTTGTATGACGCAAATCGGTCCATAACCTGCTACAGCTACCATACAAACCGATCTTGGAACTTGACTTCTTGAGCCGCTAGAGGGCGCAATTCTCATTGCATGAAGTGTTTTGTTATGACTTCCAACAACTGTGCTTAGTATGGTGCAAATCGGTACATAACATGATTTAGCTGTCACATAAACCGATCTTGGATATTGAGTTCTTGAGCCGCTAGAGGGCGCAATTCTAATCCGATTTGGCTGAAATTTTGCATGAGATGTTTTGTTATGACTTCCAACAACTGTGCTTAGTATGGTGCAAATCGGTACATAACATGATTTAGCTGCCATATAAACCGATCTTGGATATTGAGTTCTTGAGCCGCTAGAGGGCGCAATTCTCATCCGATTTGGCTGAAATTTTGAATGACGTGCTCTGTTATGACTTTCAACAACTGTGTT
The DNA here is from genome assembly GCF_963082655.1 of Stomoxys calcitrans. Classification (NCBI taxonomy): domain Eukaryota; kingdom Metazoa; phylum Arthropoda; class Insecta; order Diptera; family Muscidae; genus Stomoxys; species Stomoxys calcitrans. The sequence goes on along the minus strand of NC_081556.1, from coordinate 43,104,613 downwards.
AAATATAAGTTTAAATAGTCCATAACTTGATATAGCTGCCATATAAACCTATCTTGGATCTTGACTTCTTGAGCCGCTAGAGGGCGCACTTCTCATCCGATTTGGCTGAAATTTTGCATGATAACTGTGTCATCATGCAAATAACTGTGTCAATAACTGTGTCTTGTATGACGCAAATCGGTCCATAATCTGCTATAGCTGCCATATAAACCGATCTTGGATCTTAACTTCTTGAGCCGATTTTCCGCTTTTGCTTCTTGAGCCCCTACAGGGCGCAACTCTTATCCGTGTGGACTGATATATTTCACAATGACTTCTACAATGTTCAGCATTCAATTCACTTATGGTCCGAATCGGACTGTCTTATGTATAAAAATCAATTTGTGTTTGTTTGTTTGTGTGTTCCTTATAGACTTAGAAGCGGCTGAACCAATTTTCTTGAAATTTACGCCGATGGTGCATAATGGTTCCGTGGTGAAAATAGGGCAGTACATTTTTTGATATCTGAAAGGGAGGGGACCCTTCCCCTTACCTTAAATTTCAGAAACGCCAGACTCGGAAATGGGTGTTGCGATTTAACCGAAATTTTGCGTGCTCTCTTTTAGTAACTTAAAAGAAAATTTTGGTATTCAAATTTCAGATGGGGTACCTAGGGGGGCCGCCCCACCCCCAAAACTTACCAAAAATATATATATAGACCAATCACAACAATATGGGACTCAAATAAAAGGTATTTAAGATTAGAAAATGTATCTGATATCCAATTGTCGGATTAAGTGTTTTTGGGGGACCACCCCAACCCCCAAAACACCCCTAAATCGGACATATTTACCGACCACGGCAATAGGGGACTCAAATGGTAGGTATTTGCGAGTAGAATACGAATCTAATATCCAAATATGGGACCAAGTTTCTGAGGGTCCACCCTTTCCCAAAAACACCCCCAAGCAGGACTTATTTACTGACCATGGCAATATGTGGCTTAAATTAAAGGTATTTAGTGTAGAATACGATTCTGATATCCAGATGTGGCACCAAGTGTTTGGGGACAGCCCATCCCCGGGAACATCCACCAAAGAGGACAAATTTACGACCATAGCAATATGGGGCTCAAATGAAAGGTTTTCGGAAGTAAAGCACAAATCTGATACCAATATTGGGAAAAATGTCCATGAGGCCACCCCACCCCCATAACACCACCCAAGTAGGAAGTATTTGCTGACCATTGCAATATGAGGCTCAAATAGAAGGTTTTGTAGAGTAAAACACAAATCTGATATACATTTTCAAAGCCAAGTCACTGTGTGACCGCCCCATCCTTAAAACACCACCCAAACCGGTCATGTTTGCCGGCCATGTCAATGTGGGGCTTAAATGAAAGGTATTGGGGCCAAAGCAAGTATTGATGCCCACTGAGGGGTCTACCCCATTCCCAAACTACCTCACAAACAGCAATTTTTTACTGAGCAAAAATTGATACCCACTGAGGGGTCTACCCCTTTCCCAAAATACCCCACAAAGAGCAATTTTTTACTGACCAACGCAATATGGGGTTCAAATAAAGATATTTGGGAGTAGAATACGAATTTTATATCCAAATGTAGGCCCATGTATTTAGGGCATCACCCCTTCCCCTAAACACCACCCCAAGGGTAAAAATTTTTCGACCATGCCAATATGTGGCTCAAATGAAAGATTAGAATTAGAATTTGATAACCAATTTTGGGGTCATGTGTTTTGGGGACGCCTCATCCTGTAAACTCCTCTTCGAAACCAATGGCAATATGGGGTTTAAATAAATGGTATTTGAGAGAAAAGCACGATGCTGATATGTTTTCAGGGCCAAGCGTCTGGGGTACCACCCGATTTACATTTACTTGACTTGAAACAGTTCATACAATCGGATATTGTACGACTGCAGACCATAGGGGTTTCCGTTTCTATAACAAATAGACTCGTGCTAAGTTCAGCCGGCCGAATCTTGGATTCTGCTAAAATTGACTACAAATGCAATTAATTTAAGGGCATATGTGTACTTTATGTACCGAATTTCTGCCACACAGGCAAAAATTCAAGCGTCTAGGGGCCATATAATTCTGATCTGAAGATCGATTTATATGAAGCTATATCAGGTTATAGACCGATTTAAATTATAACTTCCAACAGCCGTAAGTTACAAAAGAATACTACGTGTAAAATTTCAGCCCAATGGGGCAACAATTGTGGCTCCCATGGTCTCAAGATATCATATCGGGAAGTAGGTTTATATGGGAGCTATATCAGGTAATGGACGGATTTGAATTATACATGGCACATACATGTTGGAAGTCGGAACAGAAGTCTTTGTGCAGAATTTCATAAAAATCAGATGAAAATTAAGACCTCTAGCGGCTTAAGAAGTCAAGTAGGGAGATCGGTTTCTATGAAAGTTATATCAAAATCTGGACCGATATGGCGCATTTACACTCCCCAATCACCAACATCAGTAAGAAGTATCTATGCAAAATTTTAAGCGACTAGCTTAATGCGTTCGACCGCTTTAGTGATTTCGACATATGACCGCTATCGTGGTTTCGACTCAGAATGTGAAGGCGATCAAGAATGTGTATACGGTACGGGGTCGTAGATCAATATTTCGAAGTGTTACAAACGGAATGGCTAGATAAGTATGCGACCCATCCCATGGTGGTGGGTAGTGGCCATCGTGACACAGAGGTAAACTGTCCGCCTATGATGTTGAACGCCTGGTTTCCAGGTGAGAACTTCAAGAAAATTGTGAGCGGTTGTTATCTCATTCATGCAAAAACTTCTCCCCTTATAATTGAATCGGACAGCACTCATTGATATGTCAGAAATTTGTCCCCTTTTTCTAAGGCAAATTTGCAAATTACTCCACCATAGGTTATGTTAGTTTAGGTTGAAAAGAGGCTGCGGATGTTAATCCGCCCCATGCCACTATGGACATACACCTAAGCCCGTCATCCGCTTGTGCGCTCTCAATACTAAAAAAAGTCACGTAAAAAAAGAAAATCTTAGTAAGGGATTCCGTGCTACTTACACAATCCTTAATTGTTTTCCATGTCACGCCGATAACTTGGCTTATTTCTGGTACTGTGTCCCCACCTAAGAGCCGCATAAGGTGGGCAATGACAAAGGAAATACTCCAACGTCTCATCATCTTCCCCACATCCCCTACACATGCTATCACTTGCCGCACTGATTTTACATAAGTGAGCTCGTGGTCCTATGTGTCCCGCCATGATACCAATAGCTATACTGACCTCCTTCTTTATTCCTTTCAGTAATAGCCTAGTCCTCTCACTATCTGGACCCCCACCATAGGATTTTCGCCGCCCTACCGACCATTTCGCTGTTCCATAGGGTTGCATGCGTATTCGTCGGCCGATACGATCCCAGACATGAGTGGTATGGAAAACAATAAAGGATTTTATAAGAAGCACGGAATTTCTAGCTTACAATTTTCTTTCTCAAGGTTACTTTTTAGTTTTTAGAGCTCACAACAAACCGATTACTGGCTTAGATGTATGTCCACAGTGGCATGGGGCGGACTAATATCTGCAGCCACTTTTCAACCTTACCATGCCTAACCTAACATGGCGGTCGCTATTTGCCCCTTGGCTTGGCACTAGAACATGCTGACACAAGCAAATCATTCAGGGCCTTCATGATCCGCTTGACCATTATGTCTATGTTCTCCGCAGTTTCCACTTCCTTTTCCGGTCTAGAAGGGTAGTCTTTCGCCTTTCTTCTGTTTGGAGAAAATACTGCAGAAGTGACCCCTCAACTTCTGCAGTATTTTCTCCGAGGATGACACTAACATAACGATGATCAGAGAAGCTGTATTCATCCAGCACTTCTTAGTCGCATATCCTTCCGCTTATATCTGCCGATACAATGATTGCACCTCTTGTCTGTTCGTGATAATAAAGGTAGGTTTATTCCCTTTATTACAGATCGCCAGATTGCAACTTACAATTTATTCGATAGGCAGCTCACCCCAAACTTCCCCATATCTGGTGATATGCACAAGCTTCACTTCACTTTATTACCCCTATTCGTTAAAGTTAAGAGAGTTATGTTAATCCCCTCAACATCCGAATCGGAAGTAGTTCCTCTCGGCCTCTAATTAGTTATAGCTACCAAATAGACTGATCTCCCGTTATGGCGTCCTAAGCAGAGGCGCTTTTGTTACCCGATGTCTCCCAAATTTAAAACTGTTAGCTTATAAATATTCTGGACATTATGTTCGCGATCGGATCCGATTTGAATATATGTGCCATATAGACCGATCTCCCGCTATAGGGGGTTAATCCCATAACTGGCGCATTTATTACAGGGTTAAACTGAAGTTTGAAACAGTGATTTGTATTAGGCCTATTGGCAACCACACCCAATATGGTCCCGGTCGGAACCGATTTGGATATAGCTGTCATATAGACAGATCTTCCGGTATGGGGTCTTAACCCATAACAGGCGCAATTATGGCATGGTACCTCAAAAATGTCGCCACCACCTCTGAAATTTTTTGTTTCTGGTGTTATCGACGGGAATCGAACCAATCTTTTCAAAATGTTGTACAATTATATATGAATTTTAACGCCGGTATTCACAAAATTTAATGTAGCTTTGAAATAAGTTTATTTGACAGATTTCCTTTTTAGAACTGTCAAATAAACCTATTTTAAGGCTTCATTAAGTTTTGGGAATACGGTCGTAAGATTTTGACTTCAAAAAATTATCGTAGACCCTATGACCTGAGTTCTAACGACTCCAATGCTCATTTACTCCCCAAATGATGTTACTTATCTTTCTCAAGTTTCATACCGGAAATATCTGTTTTTAAATATCCACGATGATATCCTCCATTATGCATACCAATGTCCTCTTCATATTGTATTCATCAGTTTAGTTTATATGTGTGTATGTATTTGTGTCGGCTGTATAAAATATAGTTATATAGGTGTGTATGTATGTGTTGGTAATATTCAATTATAATGGAGAGCTATTAAAGAAGTTGAGAAGTAGAAGTAGAATTTCATTCCAAATTGGCTGATCAATTTCAAACCTTGCCTAGCAGCACCGGTGGACCCTGTGTTGGCATTATAGTTGTAACTGTTGCTGCTGCCCACATTGTAGTTGATGTTGCTGTTGCTAATGCCGATGTTGTAGTTGCGGTTGCTTTCTGTCATTGGTATGTAATCGAACTGATTTCTAATACTACTGTTATACGGTGTTTGCTGGTTGAGTATGGTGGTGGTAGTAGTGTTGTTGTTGGTATTGTTGGTGGTGGCGGCGGCTGCTAAGGCTGAGTTGTGGTTACTGCTGCCGTTGTTCCATCTTAAAAGCGATATGGAAGGCTTGCGATCAACTAAAGGCTGCGGTGCATCCATTTCATGCTGCATGGGTGACAGTGGAAGCGTGGTGGTGGTGGTTGGAGTACAAGCACCTGTGAAGCCACTGCACCGTTCTGCAATGAGTTTTGGGTTTCGATTGATTCATTGTTTCTCTTTTGATTTTGAATTTGTTTTTTTTGGTTTTTTATTTTTTTTTGCTTCTCTTTAACAAGAAGTACATGGGTGGCGCATGTTTTCGGCATTCAAGTGAATACCACATGCCTATGGCGTATGTGTTTTTGGCTAGTGCATGATGAGGGTGTCGGTGTATGTGTGCAATGCAATGATTGCTGGTGGGGGGTTATATGATTGTGCATGTAGTATGACAGAAAGCTTGAATATCCTTTTTTGGAGAATAAATGTTGAACACTTTTTTTCTTGGGTTATAATGTTAGTGCGCCTAGAAAGCAGCAAGGTGGTCTACAGCTAAGCACCATTTTTGAGATGCTTTTGGATAATTGTAACAATAAGTTAGTTTATGTTTTAAATTCATCCTACACAAGGGCAAAGAAATAATCGTTTACATAAGACCATTTAAATAATTAAAGCGGTTACAAAAATTACGATAACTTTCCGGTGTGTCTAAAATCTTTCGTAATCCTTTTTAAAACATTTATTCGATAACTTCATTGCAATCATCGAAAAAGTTCGATATTCCACGATCAAACGTTTAAATTTAAGCACCTATTAAATTAATATTTTCTTTAATTTCACAACTTTATTTAATTTCGATAACTTCTTTAATTACGAAACTTTAGTTTGATAACTTTGTTATTTCTAAAACTTCATTTCGATAATTTCTTTATAATTATCGAAAGAAATATTGAGTTTAAAGAAAAATAAAATTTTTAACACTTGAAAGACATAACGAAAAAATGCAAATGTGGATCTGATTTCAAAACTACAAAATAACATGCTATGAACTATAGGCCCAATAGAAGAAGAGGTTAGAGAGCAACACAACTTTACTGAAGAGTAGTCTGCCCGCTACGAAATGTCTACAAAGTAGAGGGTTGCCTGTGATCAAATTAATCTGTAGTCTTGCAATTTCTTTTCCGTAATCAATAAAAAATCATTAATTTCTTGTGGTGTTCATTTACTTGGTCAACTTAGCTCGACTCAACGATAATTTAATCGCATGATATCGATAACAGCCTATAATACCCGATTTACACTGAATAGCGCTTAAATTAAACTCGGCAATTTTTAATCGTTTAGGTTAACCGATAACTTCATTATCAATTTTTGTCTTTATCGATGTCAGAGGAGCTCTTCCTTGTTGAAGGGTTGGACGTCGTTTTTTTGAAAAGGTATCATCGGGCTGGGGTTACACCGACCTACTCTGAAACTTCTGTATATACGCATAGGTCTTAATTGGATAGGGGAACCGGAGCAGAAGGTTTCATTGAATTCCTGGAAGTCAGGCTTGTGTACAGGTGCAAAGAGCTTCTTCGAACTATAAGAACTTACTGTTTCAAATTTCATCGAAATCAAATGAAAAATTCTCCTTTTATGGGCTCAATACTTAATATGGGAAAATCGATCTTTATAGCTGCTACATCCAAATATGGTCCGATCTGGACGATATTCAAGAAAAAGGTGTACAGGAGTGAAAAAGCTCACTCTTTCAAATTTCATCCAAATCGGATGAAAAATACGACTTTTATGGACTCAATTCCCTATGTCTGAAGATTGGTCTATATGGCAGCTATATTCAACTATGATCCGATTTGGACCACATTTAATAAAAAATCTCACTGTAGCAAATTTCATCGAAATCGATTAAAAAATGCCCCTCTTATGAGCTCAATACTCTATATCGGAAGATCGGTTTATATGGCAGCTATATCCAAGTATGGTCCGATTTAGACCACATTCAACAAATAGGTGTAGGGATCTACCAGAACTCAAGGTGCCAAATTTCATAGAAATCGGATGAAAAATTCCCATTTTATAGGCTTAAAACACTATATCGGGAGATCGGTCTATATGGCAGCTATATCCAAATACCATCCGATCTGGACCACATTTGAAAGGTATGGCTAGGAGTCTACCAGAACTCATTGTGTCAAATTTTATCGAAATCGGATGAAAAATTGCCATTTTAAAAGCCCAATACCGGAGATCGGGCTGTCGGTCTGTTGGGCAGCTATATCCAAATATAGTCCGATCTGAACTAAACCTCACAAAATTTGCTAGGGGTCTACCAGAACTCACTATGAAATTTTATCGAAATAGGATGAAAAAATTACCAATTTATTGCCTCAAAACTTTATGTTTGGAGATCGGTCAATAGCGGCTATATATAGCCAAATTCCGATTTTATGATATCAGAAGGTCAGGTTTATATACAAAAAATACGAAATCATCAAAAATTGTTAGGAAAATGACTTCAATTCCCAAAATATCTGAAAATTTATAAATAACCAAATAAATACCCAAAAATTTATTCATTGGGTATTTACCCAGTAGAAACCCATCTCTATTCATGAGGAAATTTGCAGTACATCACTCTATTCTGGGACTGAGGAAGCATGACTTCGAACTACTGAAAGGAGTCTGGACTGATCACTACAACCTCAGGTCTTTGTCATCATGCTGGACGCAGAAAGAGGCAGTCTTCTGCAGGAAGACGTTTGAGCACCCTTTGTGTCACTGCTCTCCAAATTGCGAGAAGAAGTGGGTGACGAAAAGAAGTGGGTGAACACTTCTTTTCGTGCCTGAATTCCCTTCAGGATCTTAGTCAAATTGTAATTCTGGAATTCTGTAGAGGCCTAAATTGGTGTTGAGAGTTTTTTTTTCCTGAGCCTTGGTTTAATTTTTTTGTTTTCACTGCAGGCTTGTATCGCGATGTGGTATATTCCTATCTGTTTTTCAGCATTCTATTCTAACTTCTTCTAGGGCGATTGGAATGAACCTCCGTATGAAGCGGCTAATAACCGAGGTTGAAAGTCTCTTGCCCTCCTACGATGGAAGTATTTGCCGAAGATATCGACTACTTTAGCAAACCTTTTCTCATCTTTGTGGATTTTTACAATTTCTTAGATTCCACGAATTTCAGTTGAGTTATTTTTTAACGATTACCGATTTTTATATTTTCGATCATTATCGATCTATAATAGCCGATTTGATTAATATGATTGTCCCAATATTCCATTATTTTGGCAAAACACATAAATTAAACACATTTTCTTAACTGGTTGATTATCGAGTTTTGGTTAATTTTTATCGATAATTTATGGAGTTTTAGATTATCGATCATCATCGATTAGTTTTTATACCCACCACCGAAGGATTAAGGTATAATCACTTTGTCATTCCGCTTGCAATACATCGAAATATCCATTTCCGACCCTATAAAGAATGTATATATATATATATCCTTGATCAGCGTAAAAATCTAAGACGATCTAGACATGTCAGTCCGTCTATGTTTTGATATAGCTGTCATATAAACTGATCTTGGGTCTTGACTTCTTAAGCCACTAGATGACGCCATTCTTATACGATTTAAATCGAATTTTGCACGAAGTGTTTTGTAATGATATCCAACAACTGTACCAAGTATGGTTCAAATCGGTCCATAACCTAATATAGCTGGCATATAAACCGATCTGGGATCTTGACTTCTTGAGCCTCTACAAAGCGTAATTATTATCCAATTTAGCTGAAATTTGGAATAACGGCTTTTTCTATAACGTTCAACATATCAAATGTGGTCCGAATCGGTTTATAGCCTGATACAGCTGCCTTATAAACCGATCTCCCTACTTTACTTCTTGAGCCTCTAGAGGGCGTAATTCTCATCCGATTTAGCTGAAATTTGGCATGACATGTTTTGTTATGACATCCAACAACTGTACTAAGTATGGTTCACATCGATCCATAACCTGATATAGCTGTCATACAAACGAATCTGGGATCTTGACTTCTTGAGCCTCTAGAGGGCGCAATTATTATCCGATTTGGCTGAAATTTTGTACAACGGTTTCTCCCATGACCTTCAGCATACTAGTCAAATGTGGTCTGAATCGGTCTGTAGCCTGAAACAACACAACAGAGATACCGCACAAAGAACTTGACAAATGCGATCCATGGCGGAGGGTATATAAGATTCGGCCCGGCCGAACTTAGCACGCTTTTACTTGTTTTAATTAATATGGAGTCCTTGCAAAATATAACTTTCGATAACTCGATAAATTTGGTTCGCGAACTCTTGTGAGATTTAATGACATATAAAACGATTTGTTTTGTGTTTTTTTAGTCCTATCCAGTACAGATAAAATGTTCTGGATGGAATTTCAGTGCAAAGTTGTACTGGATTGTCATCGAAATCAGGCGATAACAGACAATAACAACCAATTAACCGTTATTTCCGCTGTATGGTACAAAAATAAAACACAGCAATTGTTGAGTCAACAATTTTTTTCGTTAATTTCGATTTAAAATTTATCGATTTCTTTAAATATGATTTGAATCTCCTAGAAAATAAAGATATCGATAAATTTCGAGTTTTCTTTTCAATTCTACTTTTTTTTTATTAGCTTACGATTTTTCTATTGATGATAGCTGCTTCCGCACAAAAAAGGGATAATGCAAATGTCAAAGTTTAAATTTGTCCATTGGAAATTGAGAGAGGACTTAAAAAATAATTTTCTAAACTACCAATTGCAATGAGTTTATTTATAATGCCAATGCTGTGATAACTATGTATGCGAAATTCTATTTTGGAATTCATATTAGACGAAAAATTTTAACTTACATGGAGTTATAACTTGCTTTTTGAATAGTTTTTTGATTCTATAAATAAGCTGTTTTTTTTTTTGTTGTTAATTTTTGTGTGGTTAATCGAGACAAAGACAGAAAGACAAATGTAGACAGACAAAGACTTCTCAGACAATAAATTATAAAATATTACTCAAACCAATAACTATTTTTTTTAACAAATTTTAGTAGCACAATAACTTCTAATACAATTTTTACACATCTTTTTTTTTTCATTAAATCACTGATCATCAGCATCATTGGTAGAGTTATCCAGTCATTGTTCTAGTCATTGTCCACACCATAGTTGGTTATTTTTTGTTATTTGTTTATATTGATGTCAGTATTGTTAATTTTTGTTTCAGATTAATAGAGTTATTGTGTTAACAATTGTATGTACAGATGTATGTTACAAAGTGGATGTGTTAACAAATAAATGTGAAACTGAATTATGTGTAACCTCATTCGATATTGTTGAGATAAGTGAGTAGTGTAACCATGGAAACACTGACCAATGTTCTCGGGTAAACAATTTAGGCAGTGTATCCATAACACCTTAAAGTCATTCTTACAATAATTCCATGTATAGTAGATTTGTTTCCATAATTTAAATAAAATTTTATGAAAAACAAAATCGTGGTCCTCATCGCTCCGCCTATGCCAAGACAACATGTTCTCTGAACTTATCCTTATGTTGCACTTTTTCTCCATAACAGTCCCCCAGACTACAGAGGCGTAAGTAAGTATTGGTCTAATCACGCTCCTGTAGAGCCAGTGGACTAATCTCGGATTCAGACCCCATTTCGAGCCTACGGCCCATCTACATAGTGCCCAACATCTGTGAACCTACTCAGTACGCTCTTGAATGTGACACTTCCAATTCAGTTTCCTGTCCAAGATCACACCTAAGTATTTAACCTTGTCAGATATTGAAATCGTCTTATTGAGACTTGGAAAAAGAGTACAAATAGCCTTAGAACTTTTTCCTTTTGTATTTCGAAATTTTTATACGCTTTTCCTATGGTAAGGACGGTTTCGGTAACACGTCCCTTGGGAAAGGGTAGTTATAATACCATTTCTCTAAGTAAAGGGAATCTGTAGTTCCAAGGGAAGCGGCAGTTTTTGTTTCTTTATTGCGAAAGAGGGTAGTTTAAGTACATTTTCTCTTAAAACATGGAATGTGCAGTTTTTGGAAGTGGATAGTTTTTGAGCATGGATAGTTTTAGTACCATTCCCCTTGGGAATAGATAGTTAAAGCACCATTCCCCTTAGAAAAGGGGTAGTTTTATTACCATTTCTCTTTGGTGAGGGAAAACTTTTTTCTCTTCTCTTGGTAAAGGGTAGTTTTAGAGCCAATTCCCCTGGTGAATGGTTAATATAGCACAACTTCCATTGACGAATGGTAGTTTTAGTACCATTCCCATTGAGTAATGCTAGTTTTTGTGGCATTTTTCTTGGGAAATAGTGGTTTGAGTACCATTTCTCTCGATAAAAGGTAGCTTCTGTGCCATTTCCTTGGGAAAATGGTAGTTTTGGTACAATTTCGATTTGGAAGTGGTAGTTTTTTGAGTGCCATTTCTCTCCAGAACGGGTAGTTTTAGTATAATTTCAACATTTCCCTTGGAAAAGGGTAGTTTTATTACCATTCCCCTTCATAATGCAAAGTTTTAGTAGAATTTCCCTTGGAAAAGGTTAGTTTTAGTACTATATCCCTTGAAGAAGAGTAGTTTTAGTACCATTTCCCTTAGAAAACATAGTTTCAGTGCCATTTCTCTTGGAGTGTGGTTGTTGTTGTTGTAGCCAAATTTTTATATGGATGTGGCGATCCCCATCAAGCGCCTATTGGTGAGCAAGCTCGTTCCGAACCATAGTACCGATCGACGGGGAAACAGGGTGGTCATTGGTTATTTAAAGGCGCCAATAACTCGCCTTGTCATATTGATCATCATAGGCACTCCGTATTTGTGTAAAAGCCGGTGCCGCCCAGCCTCTCACTGAGACTCTCCGCTCGATACCGCTGCTTGTCCGCGGCTGCCGTTGCAGCTACTCCATATGGAGTATTCCACTATGCTCAACCTGTGGATGCGCCCGGTAGCTCGCAGCTAAGCTTTTCGTGCCAGCAATGAACACCACACAGATCGGACCTCAGTGTTCCGGCCTGTGTGGTGCTCACAGCTATCCCGTGCCCGGCTTGGAGAGTGGTAGTTATAAATAGTACCATTCTTCTTGAGAGCTGATAGTTTTAGTAACAATCTTCTTAGGACTTGGTAGCTTTAGTACCATTCTCCTGGGGAAACAGTAGTTGTAGTATCATTTCCCATTGAAAATTGTAGTTTTAATACAAGGGAAATAGTAGTAATTAATGACCCTTTTTCAAAGGAAAAGGCTGGTTTAAATACAATTTCCCTTAGGAAAGGGTAACTTAGTACCATTTCCCTAAAGCAAGAGTAGTTTGAGTATTATTTCCGTTGGAAAAGAGTGTTTTAAATACAATTTCCCTTAAGAAATGGTAGTTTTAGTACACTTTCTATTGAGAAAGGCTAGTTATAGTACCACTTCTCTTGGGAAAGGGTAATTTTAGTACCACTTCTCTTGGGAAAAGGTAATTTTAGCACCACTTCTCTTGGGAAAGGGTAAATTTAGTACCCTTTCCCTTGAGAAATGGTAGCTTGAGTACAATTTCCTTTAAAAATGGATAATCTTAGTACCATTTCCTTTGAAGAGGAGAGAGTAAATATCATTTTCCTAAAGAAGGGCAGTTTTAATACTACTTCCCTTTGGAAATGGTAGTTTTAGTACCATTTGCTCTAAGTGAAGATAGTTATTGTGCCATTTTCCAAGGAAAGTGGTAATTTGTATACCATTTATAAATATTACGCGTGGGAAAGGGTACTAAGGGTAGTTTTAGTATCATTTAATACCATTTCCCTTGAGAAATTGTAGTATTGGTATCATTTCCCTTGAAAAGGGTGGCTTTAGTACCATTTCCCTAAGGAAAGGTAGCTTTACTTTCTTTAGGCAAACCTAGTTTTAGAATCATTTCCCTTGGCAAATGGTAGTTTTAGCACCACTTCTTTTGGGAAATAGAAGTTTTAGTACAATTTCCTTGGAAAATGTAAATTTTAGTACCATTTCCCATGGGAAATGGAAGTTTCAGTACTATTTCCTATGGGAAATGGAAGTTTTAGTACTATTTCCCATCGGAAATGTAAGTTTTAGTATCATTTCCAAAGTAAAATGGAAGTTTAAATGCCATTTTTCATAAAAGATGAAAGTTTTAGAACCATTTCCCAAAGAGAATTGGCATTCCTCATGGAAAATGGAAGTTTTAGTAATATTTCCCTTTGGGAATGATATTAGTTTAAGTACCATTTTCCTTTAGAAAAAGGTGTTTAAATACCATTTCCCTTGAGAAATGGTAGTTTTCGTACCATTTCTCTGAAGGAAGGTAGTTTTACTTCCACTTTCCTTGGAGAAAGGAAGTTTTAGTATCACATTCCTTGGGGAAAGGTAGTTTTAGTACAACTTTTCTTAGGGATAGGTAGTTTTAGTACCTCTTTCCTTGGGGAAAGGTAGTTTTAATACCACTTTCCTTGGGGAAAGGTAGTTTTAGTACAACTTTTCTTAGGGATAGGTAGTTTTTATACCATTTTCCTTGGGGAAAGGTTGTTTTAGTACCATGTCCCTTGGGAAAGTGTAGTTTTGGTACTGTTTTTCTTTGGAAATGGTAGTTTTGGTTCAATTTCTCGGGGAAAGGGCAGTTTTGGTAACATTTCCTTTGGCAAAGTGTAGTCCTAGTACTCCTGGTAAAGGATAGTTTTAGTACCATTTCTCTTGGGATGGGGTAGTTTTAGCACCACTTCCTCCCATGGGAGGTGAAAGTTTAAGTACCATTTCCTATGGGAAATGGAAGTTTTAGTACCATTTCATTTGGGAAATGAACTTTTTTTTACCATATCCTTTGGGAAAGTTTTAGTAAAATTTTCCATAGGAAATGTACGTTTCAGCACAATTTGCCATAGGAAATATAAATATTAGTACCATTACCCAAAGGAATTGGCATTTCTCATGGGAAATGGAATTTTCATTACCATTTCCCTTGGTGAATTTGAGTTTTAATACCAGTTCCCTTTGGACATTTTTGTTTAAATACCATTTCCCTTGAGAAAGGGTAGTTTGAGTACAATTTCGCTAAAGCAAGCTTTGTACTAATAGTTTTAGTTCCTCGTCCCTTGGGAAAGGATAGTTTGAGCACTATTTTTTTCTTACCGTTGTCGTACCATTTTCCTTTAAAATGGTTTGTTTTGGTGTCCTTGGAAAAGGTTTGGTGTCCTTGGAAAAGGTAAGTTCTAGCACCACTTTCCCTGGAGAGGATAGATTTGTGAAAAAATAGTATTGCTACAATTTCCCTTGTGGAAGGGAGGTTTTAGTACCATTCCCCTTGAAAGCGGATAGTTTTATAACCATTCCCCTCTGGAAGGAGTAATATTAGTACAATTTCCCATCGGTAGGTGTAATTTTAGTACCATTTACCTTGTAAAATGGCAGTTTTATCATCACTTCCTTTGGGAATTGGTAGTTTTCATTTCTCTTGCGAAAGAGTAGTTTTAATACCATATCCCATGGGAAAGGTTAGTTGTAGTAACGTTTCAGTTAAGAAAGGGTAGTTTTAGTACCATTTTCATTGGGTAGTTTTTCCTTGGATTATGATAGTTTAATACAACTTTCTTTAGGAGTGGTAATTTTAATGCCATTTTCTTTGGGAAGTGGCTATTTTAGTACCAATCCTTTGGGAAATTGTACCTCGAGTACCATTCCTTTGGGAAAAGGTAGCATGAGTAGCATTTTCTTCGAGAAGAAGTAGTTTTAGTTTAGTACACTTTCACTAGAAAGGGGAGTTTTTAGTAACGTTTCCCTTGGCAAAATGTAATTTTAGTACCATTTCTCAGTGGAAAATGAAGTTTTGGTACGATTTTCCTTAAGAAATGGTAATGTAAATACCAGTTCCTTTAGGAAAGTGTAGTTTAAGTACCATTTTCTTTGGGTAAGGGTAGTTTTAGTACCATTTCCCTTGGGAAAGTGTTTTAATGCCATTCCATTTCTTCATTATATTGGGAAAAGGTGGATTTAGCACCACTCCCTTTGGCAAAAGCTAGCTTTAGTATCAGTTCCCTTGGCAAATGGTGTTTTTCTTACTATTTTCGTTGGCGCCCCGGTAGCTGAGTTGGTAGCGTGCTTGGATTACCAGTGCAGGGGTCATGGGTTCGATTCCCGCCAGAAGACTTGGTCTGTCGCTACTGTGGCATCACAATCGGCTTAAAATTGTCTAAGTGAGTCTGTAAAGGACTGCCACTCTTACCTAACCTAACCTTCTATTTTCATTAAGCATTGGTAATTTAAATACCAGTTCCTTTAGAGCAGTGTAGTTTTAGTACCCTTACCCCTAGGAGTTGTAGTTTTAGTACCATTTCCTTTGGGATAGTTTAGTTCTTGTATCATTTTTCTTGGTAAAGAGTAGTTTTTGTATCATTTCCTTAGGAAAAGATTTTCATGATACGATTTCCTTAGAAAAGTGTAGTTTTAGTACCATTTAGTTATGAAGGGATAGTTTTTGTACCATATCCCTAGGAAAGGGTTGTTTGGGCACAATTTCTATAAGGAAAGAATGGTTTAGTACCATTTCTCTATGAAAGGATAGTTTTAGTATCATTTTCTTGGAAAAGCGCTCTCTTTCGTACAAGTTTCCTAGAAAATTGTTAATTTAAGAACCAGTTTTTGTACCAGTTTCCTTAGGAGGTTAAGTTTATTTCTTCCTTTTCATTGCTTCTCTTTTTAAAAACTCAGCAAGGGATAGTTTTAAAACCTGTCCAATGGGAATATAAACAAAAACAAAGAAATTTTGAGTTTCTGTGGTCAGGTAAACACTGGAATAAAAACTTCCAAGTAGATATACTTAAAAAAACTGAGTTAAGTTTAACTGTTGCTTTAGTTTTCTGACCACATATCGTTCAATGATTAGTCCTATTACTTTTGTTATAATATTTGAATATGTAATCAGATAAACCCAAACGCTTACTGTCTCCGTTTCTATTCCAATTTGCTTTTATACAAAACCTAATTTTTATGGAAATATTGTAAGATTACATAATTTGGTTAAATTACTCACATGAGAATCGTTTGATATGTACATGGGGACTAAATCCTTATGTTGTATATTAGTTTCATTTGTTGTTATTGTGTGTGTGTGCGTGGCTGTTTTTTATTTTCCATTGTATGTGACAGCAAGTACAGCGAGAGTGTGTATGTGTGACACGCACACTCATTAGTATTACAGTGACTTGAATGTGATTTGTTGTTGTGAGTAGTGTAATGAGTTTTGTTTTTTTTTTTTGCTTATACATATGTGATAGTGTCAGTATGTACTTGAGTGTGTGTGTGTGTGTGTAAGAGAGAGAGATTATTTTTCGATTGTGTACGTTTTTCTTTTGGTATGGAAAGAGTGAGCGCCTACCTTCGCCCACATCATAACCCGGACGATTGGGTGCAAAAAACAGATGTGTCCTGTAGTGAATTTCCTCGGGTTGCGATGTGAGGCCCATGTCACGCGAACGTTTGGTACGATTGGCTTTCGATTGTAGCTTACTACCGCCACCACCGGATTTTCCGCTGGCACCCTCACGAAAATTCTTGCGAAACATTAAATTCATTGTTTTTGATTATTTTCGTTTTTCTCTTTGTTTATGTGTGTTTGTTTGATTTTTTCTTTTTTTTTTTTTTTTGAGGGGGGAGGAGGTGGGTGTGTTTCGTAAAAACCAAAATGGATGTAATGAATGGCCTTTGACTGATGACGGCGGCCCGAAGCACAAGCTTCACTAACTAACTGCTGGTCTAAGGTGCAGTGAACGGGGAGGTGGTATTTTGGTGGGGGTGACAGTGCGCTCAAGTGCAGGTAAAGTTGTTTGATGGATACTATCTAAGGGTATGGTGTTGATGTTGATTTGAATTTTTTTGTATATAAAAATTTCTGTATTGTTTTTTTTTTTTGAAATTTTTGTTTCTTTGCAAGGCCAATTCAACCAATTAAGGTATTGTTTTAGATTTTCACTTTTTTCTTTTGTTGTGTTTTTTTATTGTTCTTCTTCAGAGGTCTGCGTTCTTCACACTTTGAAAGCTTTAAAAAAAAATATTTTAACATGCAACAGCTTTTATACGCTAGTTTTTTTTTCTTTTTTTCGCTTGACTGCACATGAGTTTTGTTGGCCATTTCAGTAATGTTTGCGTTTGCCGGAAACCGGAAATGATTAATATCCGCTATGCCTGCCTATTTGTAGTTAACTTTAGGCCAAAGGATTTTGGGTGTTAACTTTCAAATCACTTAATATCCCTCAGTAAAGGATTTAAGGGATTTCCTTTTGGAAATTTTAGCGAAATTTATGTTCACCACTAACATGCAACACCAAATACGTGTCTGGAAATTTTTATACTTTTGTATAGTGATGCCAAAAACCATAAGGGGCACTTGAACCGACTTTTGTTGTTGCTTTGGTTTAGGAGGCAAAAAATTAATTAAAAAAAGTTGAAATTTTTTTATTGAAAACATTTGGAAACCCCCTCTTAGAAAGAGGGGAGAGAAAGAGAGAGAGAGAGTACGTGGCGTTAGTACCATTTTCCTGCAGAAAGTGAAGTTTAAGAACCACTTCCCAAGAAAAAAGGGTAGTTTTAGTATATCTTCCCTAGGGAAAGTGAAGTTTTAGGAGGCCCCAGTAGCGCAGCGGTTAGCCCCTTCGCCTACGACGCTGAACACCTGAGTTCGAAAATGGTAGTTAGTTACCCTTTTTTAGGGTAAATGATAGTAAGACTATCCTCTCCAAAGGAAAATTGTAGGAAATCTATCCATACCAGCCCACAAATTTCGCTGCACACCCGAGTTCAAATCCTGGCTAGATCATCAGAAAAATTTACAGCGATTATTATCCACTGAAAATTTTTTCTGATGTTCTTTCCAAGATTTGAACTCAGGTGTTCAGTGACATTTGTGGGGTACTACGGATAGATTTTCTACAATTTTCCTTTGGAGAGGGTAGTCTTACTATCATTTACCCTGGGAAAGGGTGTCTAATATGTAGTTTTAGTACAAATTAATTTACAAGGTGGTTGTTTTAGCGCCCTTTGATAGGGGCAAATATAAATTTATCATGTTTCAGTTCTTCTTTTCAAATCAAAGGGAAGTTTTAGTACACTTCGTCATGTGAAAGGTTGTGTACTAAAACTTTCCCCAAGTTAAATGGCAGCCCTAAAACCATTTCCAAGAGAAATGTAGTTTTAGTTCATTTTCCCAGGTAAAATGATAGTTTTAGTACCATTTCCTAGGTGAGAGATTAATTTTTGGCACACTTTCCTTAGTGGAAGTGTAACTATTAGCACCCTACTCCAAGTGAAAGGATAGTTTTAACCAAGCCAAGTGCTTTAGTGCCATTTCCCAAGCAAAATGTTAGTTTAAGTACGTTTTCTAAGTAAAAGAGTAGTTTAAGTTGACTTTACCAAGTGAAAGAGTAGCTCTTATGTACCCTTTCCCAAGTGAAAGGGTAGTTTTACTACCCTTTCTTAAGTGAAAGGAAAATTTTAGAGCCCTTTTCCAAGCGAACGGGTAGTTTTAGTTCCTTTTTCCAATTAAAAGGTTAGTTTTAGTATCTTTTGCCAACTGAAAGTGTAGTTTAGTAAATTTTTTTAAGTAAAAGTAATTGTGGCACATTTTTGCCCCTTCCCAATTGAAAGGGGAGTTTTAGTACTTTTTCCAAGTGAAATGGTAAGTTTAAAAGCTTTCTCAAGTGGAAGGGTAATTTCATAACCTTTTCTAAGATTAACGACAGTTTTAATTCCATTTCAAAGTGAAAGGGTAGCTTTAGTACACTTTCCTAGGGAAAAGGGTAGTTTTAGTAATCTTCGTAAGGAAAACGGTATTTTTAGTACTCTTTCCTTTGGAAGAGGTCAGTTTAATTGACATTTTCTATAGAAAAGCATAGTTTTAGTAACCTTTCTTAAAGAAAAGGATTGTTTTAGTACGCTTTCCTAAGAAAAACGGTACTTTTATTACCCCTTTCTAAGGAAAAGAGCAGTTTTGGTAACCTTTCCTTAGGATAAGGGTAGTTTTACTACCTTTTCCTATGGAAAGGGGGTGGTTTTGATACCCTTTTCATTGGAAAAGTGTTCTAATGCTACCTTTTCCCAGGTAAAAGGGTAGCTTTAGAACCCTTTCCCGTGGGAAAAGGTAGTTTTAGTTTTTTTTCCAACCGAAAGGCTAGATTTAGTACACTTTTTTAAGTAAAAGTAATTTTTGATACCTTTGCAAGTGAAAGTATAGTTTAAGTGAGGGCCACCCTAACGCAGAGGTTAGCATGTCCGCCTATGACGCTTAACGCCAGGGTTCGAATTCTAGCAAGAACATCAGAAACCATTTTCTGCGGTGTTTATCAACTCCGAATGCTGGCGACGTTTGTGATTTACTATGCCATATAAAAACTTCTATCCATAAAGGTGGCGCACTACGGTATGCCATACGGACTCGGCTATATAAAGGAGGTCCCTAGTCATTGAGCTTTAAATTTGAAACGAACAGCACTAAATGATATGTGAGAAGTTTGCCCCAATTCCTTAGTAGAGTGTTCATGACATGATAGTTTAAGTACCCTTTCCCAAGTGAATGAGTAGTTTAAGTATCGTTCCCCAAGTATCGTTCCCCCTTTCCCAAGCAAGAGTGTAATTTTCGTACCCATTTTTCCTAGAAAAGGTACTAAAAGTACCATTTTCTTTAGAAAAAGGTACTAAAAGCACCGTTTTCCTTAGGAAAATGTACTATAAGTAACATTTTCCTAAGGAAAACGGTGCTTTTAGTACCTTTTTCTAAAGAAAATGGAACTTTTAGTACCTTTTCTAGGAAAAATTGCACTTTTAATACCATTTCCTCAGAAAATGGTAGTTTAATTTCCCTTTTCTAAGGAAAACTGTAGTTTTAGTATCATTTCCCTAGCAAAAGAGTAGTTTTAGTACATTTCCTAAGAAAAAACTTGGTTTTTAAGTCCCCTTTGTAGAGTGTTGTAGTACCCTTTCCTTAGGAAAAGGGCAGGTTTAGTACCCTTTCCTTGGGCAAAAGGTAAGTTTATTACCTTTTCTTAAGGAAAAATTTACTTCTAGAATGCTTTCCTAGGGAAAAGGGTAATTTTAAAACCTTTCCCATTTTCCAAGGAAAAAGAAATATCTTTTACTAGGGAAAACGGTACTTTTAGTACCCTTGCCTGAGAAAAAGGGTAGTTCAATTACCCCATTCTAAGGAAAAATCTAGTTTTAGCATCCTTTCATTAGCAAAAGGATTGTTTAAGCACCCTTTTCTTAGGGAAAATGATAGTTTTAGTACCATTTTTTTAAGGAAAAAATTTTTTAGTACCGTAAATAAATACTAAAGGGACAGGTAGTTTTCGTAATCTTTCTTAAGGAAAAGTCTGGTTTTAGTTCCCCTTCCCAATTAAAGGGGAAGTTTTATTCAGGGATTTGGAGCGGGTCGGAGTGGAGCTAAGTGATAGCTTAGAAGGGAGCATAATAGACAGAGCGGGATTGAGACTGGAAACCGTTTAGCTCCGAATTGTGGGAATTCTGCTAACATTCCCGTGAAAATAAGGCCCTGTGGCCCCGCTCCGGTTCGCTGCGAATCTCAGGTTTTAGTATGCTTTTCTAAGGAAAAGGGCAGTTTTAGTAAATTTTTTCAAGTAGAAAGTGGTTTTAGACCTTTTCTATGGAAAATGGTAGTTTTAGGTCACTTGGCAAAAGGAAAAGGGCAGTTTTAATAGCCTTTACTATGGGAAAGTGCAGTTTTAATAGCCCTTTCCTATGGGAAAGCGTAATTTTAGTACCCTTTCCTAAGGCAAAGGTTGGTTTTAGTACTTTTTCCAAAGGAAAAGGGTTATTTTACTAACATTTCCTAAGGAAAGGGGTAGTTTTGAGTACAACCCAGAGTTAATGGTTGTTTAAGTATCCTTGACTAAGGGAAAAGATAGTATTAGTATCCTTTTCTAAGGGAAACATAGTTTCTTGTACCCTTTTCGAAGGAAATAGGCAGTTGTAGCAGCTTCTTAGAGGATAGTTTGAGTACACTTTTCCAAGGATAGTTTGAGTACACTTTTTCAAGGAAAATGACAGCTTAGCTATGGATCCGGCCCGTTTGCGTAGAGCGAAAAAAGGAGCGGACCAATTATTGAGCCTTGTGGAACTCCCTTGGGTACTAGAATTGGCTCTGATATTGAATATCCTACGTACACTGACTGTTGCCTATTACTAAGATATGAAAATGAAAATCTTCTGAACTTCATATATATGTTATGATGATCAACCGAGTCGAAAGCCTTTGAGTGATCTAGTAGGACGAGAAAACCAACATTGCCATCATCAATTTCACTTCTAATTGATTCCGAAACTTCAACTAATATACTAACGCAACCCGGATTGTTTATCGGACAACAAAGATTCATCATGGAGATATTCGGACACTTGTTTATGCAAAATCTTCTCGAAAACTTTCGAGAGGTAACATAATATAGAAATCGGACGGAAATCACTATTCGATTTAGGGATTGTTGTCCAAATAGTTGTATATGCACGGGAGATTAGAATTGAATTAAAGAGATGAGTAAAATAAGGTAGAAGTTTAGAAACTAATATCCTAATTCTAATGGCATTTGACTTGACTGATCTAAGACTATGTAAAACTTCGTTGTGCGATACACATCTAAACTCAAAACTGCAATCAACATTTGTGCTTTCCGAAAGTCTATTAGTGTCTTATTAATAGTAGTCAAAAGAAAACCCAAGTCAAAAGAAAACCAGTAAGGAAAGGCAAAAGTCGGGCGGTGCCGACTATATAATACCCTACACCACCAAGTGCCTGTAGTACTTTGTAAAACTCATCTCGAAATCAAGTCAGACTTTAATTTGGATACAAATTGAAATAGCAATTTAGAACCATGTAAGATTTTCCTACCATAGGACAAAAGATTTGAATTTCCACATCTTTAAAAGGCCATATCGGATAAAAGATTATATGGGATTTATATGGAAACCTCTGCCAATTTTAATGACACATACTGGGGCGTCAAATAGAGATTGACGTCCCAGTATGTGTCGTTGATGTGACCAAAATTTTGGATTTTACTGCCATAAAAGTCCATATCGGATGAAATATACACATTGAAGCTATATCTAAATTAGGACTGATTTTAATGAAATTTTGCGCACGTATTGGAACGTCAATTAAAACGTCTCATGTAAAATCGGCCGAAAATTGTGGATTCTACAGTCTTAAAAGGCCATATCGGATGAACGATATATATGGTAGCTATATCTAAATCTGGAGCGATTTTTATGAAATTTTGCACACATATGCAGACCTTAAATAAAATACCCAATGCTAAATTTTTTGAAGATCGGACCAAAATTGTGGCTTCTACAACCTTAAAAACCCAAATCGTATAAACGATGTATATGGGAACTATATCTAAATCTGAACAGATTTTTATGAAATATTGCACATACATTGAGACTTCACAAAAATGACTCCACACCAAATTTGATAAAGATCGGACCAAAATTGTGGCTTCTACAGCTTTAATAGTTCAAATCGGATGAAAGATACATATGGGATCTATATCTAAATCTGAACCGATTTTTATGAAATTTTCCAGATATATTAAGATCAGTAACAAAACAGTCTGTGCCAAATTTTGTGCAGATCGGTTGAAAATTTTAGCTACTAAGTGCCATTTAAGTGCAAATCGGGCGATACATATATATAGGAGCTATATCTAAATCTGGAGCGATTTTTATGAAATTTCGCACACATATGAACACGTCAAATAAAGCACCTCATGCAAAATTTTGTAATTTTTGGCTTCTACAACCTTGAAAGCCAAATCGGACGAAGGATATATATGGGTGCTATATCTAAATCTGAACCGATTTTTATAAAATATTGCACATACATTGAGACTTCACAAAAATGACTCCACACCAATTTTGATAAAGATCCGGCCAAAATTGCGGCTTCTACAGCTTTAATAGTTCAAATCGGATGAAAGATATATATGGGATCTATATCTAAATCTGAACCGATTTTTATGAAAGTGCCAAATTTTGTGCAGATCGGTTGAAAATTTTAGCTACTAAGTGCCATTTAAGTGCAAATCGGGCGATACATATATATGGCAGCTATATCTAAATCTGGAGCGATTTTTATGAAATTTTGCACACATATGAAGATGTCAAATGGAGCACCTCATGCAAAATTTTGTAAAGATCGGGCCAAAATTGTGGCTTCTACAACCTTAAAAAGTCAAATCGGATGAAAGATATATATGGGATCTATATCTAAATCTGAACCGATTTTTATGAAATTTTGTACACATATGTAGACCTTAAATAAAATATCCAATGCCAAATTTTGTGAAGATCGGAAGAAGATTGTGGCTTTTACAGCCTTAAATAGCCATACCGGATGAAAGATATATATGGGAGCTATATCTAAGTCTGAACCGATTTTTTTTTTTCAAAATCAATAGCGTTTGTCCTTGGGCCAAAAAATTGACATGTGCAAAATTTCGTGACAATCGGTCAACAAATACGACCTGCCTTTTGATTACAAGAATATATGGACTCACAGACAGATAGACGGACGGACGGACAGACGGACATGGCTAAATCGAATCAGAAAGTGATTCGAAGTAGATCGGTATACTTATCAATGGGTATAACTCTTCTCCTTCTTAGCATTGCAAACAATACCCTGTACCATATAAGACGGTTCTCAAAACTTTATCACCACTTGGTGCGCCAAATTGCCTATCACACTCACATTGAACACACGCACACACACACTCATACTTTAATAAACGCCGACACATATCCATTGTATTTATAGAAATTCAAATTCAATTTCCATGGTGTTGGTTGTGTGTGGCTATGATTGTTTATTTCGGAAGGACTAAGCAAAATGGCAGGTTGTTTATTTACTTTAATCGTAGTATAATATAAGAATACAATCAAAATAACAATAACCATATTTGTTGTGTTCTGACAATACATGCCATATAATTGTTGTAATAAATTAAACAAATCTATGAGTCGTAGCCTTTGCACCGCACCCCTCCCCGCATCGTCAACGTTGTGTATTAAGTGGATTTGAATGGAAGGAAATGGTTATAGTATTCCCTACAGGAAGTCATAGCATTTAACGAAATCTACTTTTCTGTGTTGTTATTTTATTTTTCTTGGTAAATTTCTCCTATACACGCACAAAGGCATAGCCGTAAATTAACCATGTTTTGGGCAAAGAAAATTGAACTTTATGAACCTTTCCTCACATGCAGGGACAAAAGTTCGCATGGCTATAATTGGCTTTTGGTTCTGCTCTTGCCCTGTCTCCCTCCTCCCTCTCACCTAGAGGCAGATGGATAATGGAGATTGAGCAATCATTAAGCACACACTTGTATAAATATTGTGTGTGTGTGTGTGTGTTGCACACTTTATTAAATTGTGGCATAAAATTTGCCTTTCGTTACCAAATAAATGAATGGATGAATGAACGATGGAAAAACGCTAAAGTGTCCTTGAAGTGAAAATACATTTTTTGTTCACCCAAAAATTGAGAAATAGGTTGATTAGATTTTCAATAATCAAGCATGAATATGATGACTCTCATTTAGGCATTTGGATATTGAAACACATCCATTTGCGCAATTCGATTATGTGTGCTTCACCTGATGACATGGTGTTGGACTATTATTATATAGCGGAACATTGAATGTTATTGGAAAAAAACCGAAGGGGAGCTGAAGTATCCCAACCTTTTGGAAATTCTTGAAAATACAAGGCTTCCGATTCAGCGTAATGCTGGCATTTCAGGTAAACACTACGGCGAGATGGGACAAATGTTCTGTCATAGTCAAAAGTAAAGTAAAACGGAGGCCACCGTAGCGCAGAGGCTAGCATGTCCGCACGTGACGCTGAATCGAGGGATCGAATCCTGGCGAGAACATCACGAAAATTTTCAGCGGTGGCTGTCCCCTCCCAATGCTGTCGATATTTCGGAGGTACTGTACCATTTGGTATGGCAGCCATGCTAAAACTTCTCCACAAAGAGGTGTCGCACTGCGGCACGCCGTTCGGATTCGGCAATAAATAGGAGGTCCCTTATCATTGAGCTTAAACTTGAAACGGACAGCACTCATTGATATGTGAGAAATTTGCCCCAGTTCTTTAGTGGAATGTTCATGGGCGAAATTTGCATTTGCATACCATTTGGTATGGCAGCCATGTAAAAACTTCTCCACAAAGAGGTGTCGCACTGCGGCTAGCCCTTCGAACTCGGCAATAAACAGGAGGCCCCTTATCATTGAGCTTTAACCTGAATCGGACAGCACTCATTGATATGTGAGAAGTTTGCCCCTGTTCCTTTATAGAAGGTTCATGGGCTAATTTGCACTTACAAAAACGTCCAGATGTATGTTTTTATACTTTACTACAAACGCTTGATAAAAGCTGCGACTTAACTTAAGCAGAAAGCCTTGGATCGAATCCTGGCGAGAACATCATGAAAATTTTCACCGGTGGTTATCCCCTGCTAATGCTGGCAAAATTTGTGAGGTATTGGGTTGCCCAAAAAGTAATTGCGGATTTTTCATATAGTAGGCGTTGACAAATTTTTTCACAGCTTGTGACTCTGTAATTGCATTCTTTCTTCTGTCAGATATCAGCTGTTACTTTTAGCTTGCTTTAGAAAAAAAAGTGTAAAAAAAGTATATTTGATTAAAGTTAATTCTAAGTTTTATTCAAAATGCATTTACTTTCTTTAAAAAAAATCCGCAATTACTTTTTGGGCAACCCAATACTATGCCATGTAAAACTTCTCTCCAAAGAGTTGTCGCAATGCGGCACGCCATACGGAATCGGCAATAAATAGGAGGCCCCTTATCATTGAGCTTAAACTTGAATGGGACAGCACTCATTGATATGTGAGAAGTTTGCCCCTGTTCCTTAGTGGAATGTTCATGGGCGAAATTTGCATTTGCAAAAACGGCCAGATGTATGTTTTTATCCTTTACTACAAATGTTTGATCAAAAGCTGCGACTTAGGTTAGGTTGAAGAGAGGGTGCAGATATTAATCCGCCCCTTGCCACTATGGACATACACCTAAGACAGTAATCGGCTTTTTTTGTGCTCTAAAAACTATAAAGTAACCTCTAAAAAGAAAATTTTAAGTTAGGAATTCTGTGCTACTTAAAAAATCCTTCATTTTTTTCCATGCCACTCCCCTAAGCTGGTTCATGTCTGGTATTGTGTCTCCACCTAAGTACCGGTATTTGTTGGAAGCGAAAGGCGGGTAATGACAAATGAAATGCTCCAACGTCTCATCATCATCCTCGCATGCCCTACACATGCTATCACTTGCCGCACCGATTTTATATAAGTGAGCTCGTAGCCCTTTGTGTCCCGTTATGATACCAATAGCCATTCTGACCTCCATTTTACTTCCTTTCAGTAATAGCCTCGTCTTCTTACGATCGGGATGCCACCATTGATTTTCGCCTTCCTACCGACCGTTTCGCTGTTCCACAATGTTGCATGCGCATTCGTCGCCCACTCCCTTAACTCGGACTGCGTCGAACCGAAAGGCTTCGGGTTAACCAAGTTTATTGAAGGCAGTCCTCTCGCCTTCACCGCCAAATCGTTCGCCCTTTCATTTCTCCTTACTCTGTTATGGCCCGGCACCCAAACGATGCAAATTTTCCCATTCTCAGAGAAGGCGTTATTCTCCTTCCATCATTGCAAGACTGTTCGTGACCTTACCGTCCTGGTTGTTATTGCCCTTATGGCAATTTTACTGTCTGTAAAGATGTTCACACTCGACGTCCTCGCGTTAGCACCACACCACTTCACGCATTCCGTGATCGCCGAGATCTCCGCCTGCAGGACCGTATTATGGTCGGGCAGTCTAAAACAGATCTCAGTCCCTGGGTTCTCAATGTAAACCCCCAGGCCCACTCTGTCCTCTAGCTTTGATCCATCCGTGTAACATGATCTTCCAGATGGCAATACCAGGGTTCCGTCAATCCAAGACTGTGCCAATGGCTGCTGTGCCTCGCACTCGGCTTCAAAGTTCATCTCAGATATCCGATTGGAAACCTCTTCCCTTCCTTCCAGATTTCCTATCGACGCTTCGATTATACCGCGATGGTATGAGCTGCTCCCGTCCTCAATCCTTTCTCCAATCGCCTTAAGTTTCATAGCCGCAGTGGCTGCGTCACACTTAATTTGTATGTCAATGGATCGGATATCTACAATAGTCTCTAGTGGACGTGGTCCTCATCGCTCCGCATATGCCAATACAACATGTTCTCTGAACCTGTTGTATGGTCCTTATGTTGAACTTTTTCTCCATAGCAGTCCACCAAACTACTGAGGCGTAAGTAAGTATTGATCTAATCAAGCTCCTATAGAGCCAGTGGACTATCCTCGGATTCAGGCCCCATTTCGAGCCTACGGCTCGTCTACATAGTGCCCAACATCTGTACGCTTCTGAATGTGACACTTCCAATTCAGTTTTCTGTTCAATATCACTCCTAAGTAATTGACCTTGTCAGATATCGAAATCGTCTTATTGAGGAAACGTGGTGCGAAAAATTCGCCCACCTTCGTCTTCCTCGTGAACAGCCAAATTTCAGTCTTCTCTGGATTAAGAAACCCAGAGGTCTCGGGTCTAGCCCAGTCATATGCCATATGCAAGACCTTTTGAGCCCTTCTGCATAACTCGTTCGGATCCTTACCCCTTAGAAGTATTATAACATCGTCTGCGTAGCAGACGGGTTCAAATTCGTTCTCAGTCAGCATCCGTAATAGGTCATTTATGGTGGTCACCCTTAGGAGTGGCGATAAAATGCCTCCCTGTGGCGTGCCCTGCTGCGACTTATTAGTAAAAATAATCAACTTATTAGTAAATTTTTTTACATTCTGTACATCTGTGGGACGGCATAGAGATCGTATCATATGCGGACGATTGTACGATCATGGCATCAGGCCCCCCACAAATTCGCGTGAGGTGAATACTGAGCTGACTGTGATGGTCGATGGAGAAATGATTCCGACCATCAAGTGTCCCAAAATGCTTGGCGTCACATTTGACAGCTCTTACATATTCTCCCCACATGCCACAGCAATTTACGATATAGTCAAATGTAGAAACAAGGTCCTCAAGTCACTTGCCGTCAGCACTTGTGGTGCAGACAAAGAAACTTTGTTGACTACGTCCAAAGCAATTGGCCGGTCTGTGGTAAGCGTGCAGCGCCAGCTCTGTGACACGCAGTGTAATTTTATTCAGATCTGGCAGAAAGCCACCCTCCGAACTGCGACGGGCTGTCTGCTCAGTTCTCATGTGGACCACCTCCATCAGGAGACAAAGATCCTACCAGTGCGAAGACATAACTACAATACATGCTGTCTAAGCAATACCTTTTGGGCTGTTATCGCAGAGACCATCCAAATCATCATCTTCTGGATAGCTATCCACCGCCCAGAAGCCTTAAGGTAGATCTACATGATCTAGAGCATGAGGTTTAGCGCTACAAGAGAGAACCTCTAGATCAAGCGGCTTATCAAGCGGATGTAGACAACATTCATGCAGACACGGTAGCAGATGCGGTAAAAAGCCACCGAGTGAATGTAGTCCTTGGACAACGACCGCCTCCCATTACACCTGAAGAAATTGACCTCCCTCGGCAAACCAGAGTAGTTCTGGCTCAATTACGTGCCGGCAGATGCAGCCGCCTCAACTCCTACAGAGCTAGGAGTGATGCCGACGTGCGAGATGTATGTCCCGATTGTAACCAGGGACCGCACAATACACGTCACCTGTTTAACTGCCCGGTCAGACCCCCTCAACTCAGACCCAGGTCTCTGTGAACGCACCCCAACTTAGTCGCAGAATTCCTGGGTCTTGACACTCAACAGAATCAAGCAGACGAAAGATAGAACACTATAAACTGCTACAACAACAACAACGTCAAGTTCGATCTCATTATCTATTTAGAACATAAATCTACTTCATATGATTTATCAACGCCATTGAAGGATTTTATGAGCTTTTGTTCCATTTCCATAAAAAAATCGTTCCTTTTATTCCAAACACAAAAATTAGTTTTTAATATTTAGGCATTTTGTAGAGATGTTTACAAATGGTGCCATTGTGGCGTATGAGTTTTGTAAGGATTTTCGTCTACAACAAGTATACGCACCGAAGGCTTTCCACTTAAATATCTGTCAAAAATTGTTAGGCAATCAATCTTCAAACTTCAATCTAGCAATATTTGCCATTTAAATATTTTTGACCCATATCCAGTCAAACATATCCAGGGAAGCACAGTGGTATCGGAAACAAAACAAATAAAAAATAATATGTCATTTTTGAACGGTAAGATATAATATTACGAAATTTGATATGATGTTTGTTTTAAATATGTCAAATAGACCTTTTCGTGGTCCAAGAAAGTTATTCCCGGCTCAACGAAATGTTGTATGGCCCAAAAAGGGATAACTTAAGCACGATTTCCAGTTATTGTTTTTGTTGCTAGATGGTTTAGAAGGCATTTTGGGATCGGTATTAAATCCAAATATGGATATAGAAATGTTATGAAGTTTCGAATTTAGAATATATTGAAAAAGTAAAATATTTCCGGCATTACTTCAGAAAGAAGGCGGAGTATTTGGATATACTTCAAAATCCTGGCAGGATGCAAGTGTGGCTAATATATTCAATCCCAGCAAGGCAAGTTATCTGGCATCAAAGTCCAATAGACCTGTAAGCCTTACGTTATTATATATATTATATTACTCAAAACCTTGGAGCGTATAGCGATGCCCAGCGAATAGCTCAGATACAAGCAGTATGCATATGTGGAGCTCAATGGAGACCACTCAGCACGACGTTGTGTACAAAAAAGAAGAATACTTCGATACCAAAATGTTTACTTTAATAGTGTGCGTTGACAACGAGGCCTTTAAAAAATATGAGGATCTACACATTGATTCAATCCTTAGATCAGATTCGGTTGGACCGGGACCTTAAAGACTGGATAAGCCATATGCTAAGGTATAAAGCCTCATTATAAGAAGAGATGTTAATGGACATCACTAGATTTAGGGAATTTAAGAAATCAACGCAAGGGGCGAGCTGTTAATTGAATATGTTAGGTTGCCCAAAAAGTAATTGCGGATTTTTTAAATGAAAGTAAATGCATTTTTAATAAAACTCAGAATGAACTTTAATCAAATATACTTTTTTTACACTTTTTTTCTAAAGCAAGCTAAAAGTAACAGCTGATAACTGACAGAAGAAAGAATGCAATTACAGAGTCACAAGCTGTGAAAAAATTTGTCAACGCCGACTATATGAAAAATCCGCAATTACTTTTTGGGCAACCCAATATAAGTTGCAATCTGGCAATTTGTAATTTAGGGAATAAACCGGCCTTTATTATCAGGAACAGGCAGGAGGTACTAAACATAACTTTTGTACCGTAGCATAGAAGCGGAAGAATATGCGACTGGGAAGTGTTGGATAACCACAGCTTCTCTAATTATAGATATAATTTTCTCAGTCTTGGAGAAAACACTACAGAAGTGGGCCTTCGGCTAAACAGAAGAAAGTCGGATTGGGATAATTTTCGGCACAAATTCTGCACCACTATTCCTTCTATAATAGAAAAAGAAATAAAAACTGTTTAGGACATTAACATAATGGTCAAGCGATTGACGAAGGCCCTGAAAGACTCGTTCTTGTCAGCATGTCCTAGTGTCAAGCCAATGGGCAAACAGCGATCGCCATGGTGTACCCCAGAACTGGTTGGTCTAAGGAATGGCTGCAGAAAACTTTTCAACAGAGCGAAAGCCACAAGGGCACCACACAATTGGGAATAAGGCTGGGCTTAGAAAATACAAGGGTGAGCTGAGAGAGATTCAGAATAAATCCTGGTTGCAATTTTGCAGCTCCGTGGAGTATACATCTGAGGCCTCTAGGTTAAAGAGACATCCTATCCTCGAAACCTATTACGGTGGGATATATTCAGAAGCCGGAGAATGCATATACAATGTCTAGTGAGGAAACACTAGAACTACTCGTTGATACACATTTGCCAGGAAACTCTCCAACGCACAGTGATGGCACCCATTGGCAAAAATTAAAAACCAAAAACATTTCATCTGCAGAAACTTTTAAATGAATGTGTAGCTTCATTTACACTAAGTCAACCTCCGTGTTTACTTTTATAGGCTGTTCTATGGGCTACATATGCAAAGTTGCTTTTGTACCCAAGTTCCATGACAAACTATACAGCAAAATATCGGCAAAGGTTTCAAGAAAGCTCCTAAAAAGATGCAATCTGCCGAAGTTTGCAGATGAGTGTGTGGTATCATTTACACTTAGGTTAGGTTGAAAAGAGGGTGCAGAGACACCTAAGCCAGTAATCGGCTTATTGTGCGCACTAAAAACGTAAAAGTAACCTCGAAGAAGAAAATTGAAAGTTAGAAATTCCGGGCTACTTACAAAATCCCGTCTCATCATCATCCCCGCATGCCCTACACATGCTATCACTTGCCGTACCGATTCTATATAAGTGAGCCTGTAGCCCTTTGTGTCCGTTATGATACCAAAGCTATACTGACCTCCATTTTACTTCCTTTCAGTAATAGCCTCGTCTTCTCACAATCGGGATCCCCCCATAGGATTTTCGTCGTCCTACCGACCGTGTCGCTGTTCCACAATGTTGCATGCGCATTCGTCGCCCACTCCCTTAACTCGGCCTGCGTCGACCCGAAAGGCTTTGGGTTAACCAAGTTTATTGACGGCAGTCCTCTCGCCTTCACCGCCAAATCGTCTGCCCTTTCATTTCCCCTTACTCCGTTATGGCCCGGCACCCAAACGATGTGGATTTTGTTATCCTCAGAGAAGGCATTAATCTCCTTCTTACACTGCAAGACTGTTCGTGACCTCACCGTCCTGGTTGTTATTGCCCTTATGGCAATTTTACTGTCTGTAAAGATGTTCACACTCGACGTCCTCGCGTTAGCACCACACCACTTCACGCATTCCGTGATCGCCGAGATCTCCGCCTGCAGGACCGTATTATGGTCAGGCAGTTAAAAACAGATCTCAGTCCCTGGGTTCTCAATGTAGATCCCCAGGCCCACTTTGTCCTCTAGCTTTGATCCAACCGTGTAACATGATCTTCCAGATGGCAATACTAGGGTTCCGTCAATCAAAGACTGTGCCGATGGCAGCAGTGCCTCGCACTCGACTTCAAGGTTCATCTCAGGTATCCGATCGGAAACTTCTTCCCTTCCTTCCAGGTTTCGTATCGTCGCCTCGATTATACAGCGATGGTATAAGCTGCTCCCATCCTCAATCCATTCTCCCATCGCCATCGTGGCTGCCTCACATTTAATTTGTATGTCAATGGGTCGGATATCTAGAATAGTGTTCAGTGCCCTAGTGGGCGTGGTCCTCATGGCCCGCTCCGCCTATGCCAAGACAACAAGTTCTCTGAACCTGTTGTATGGTCCATATGTTACACTTTTTCTCCATAGCAGTCCACCAAACTACTGTATAACCAGTTTACTATTCTCGGATTCAAGCCCCATTCACTTAAAATTTCAAATAAAAGCCATTGGATATTTATGCCCTTTAAGGAAATTGTCGGTTTTGGCCACTCTTTTGACACTCATACGCTGCCCTGCATAAGTGACCACACACTCAAATCGATAAAATTTTTTAAATATAGACAGACTTAACAGAGCCACCTTGGGGTTAAAAAAAAACCTAAAATTATACTTTTAAATTATAACAATCATTTGTGGTGACGTCAATGCGTTATTAATTCAATCTACCAAAAAAACCACACACACACACAACAAAAATGAAACCATATCAAGGATATTTATATTTAACTCACACACCCATACAAAAAGTTTCTAAAGCAAACCATCACATGAAATAAGGACTCGACTATGGACATACACTTGTCTCTGGCTAAATTTAGAAATTCTCATTATTATTCATTTCAGTCTATGGCAAATGAGTTTTGTCATTCCACTTTGTGTGTGATTTTTTTTCAATTATTGAGATTTTTTTATTTTTTTCATAATACCGTGCAATTTGAAAAAAATTTTAAGCATTTCTTTGGGGTGAATGATTGCTAGAAAGCAACAAGTATTTGTTTTTGTTTTTTTTCCCACTTTTTCTTCTTCTTTTAGACTGCATGGTCTATTAGTTGGCCAACTGGCTGGCTGGCTAGGCTGTTTGGCTTGTCTGCATTGCTTATTTGCTTGCTGCCATTAAATATTACAACATATAAATTAGGCGATACTGCTGCCCAAAACTGTGTTTGTTGGCATTCGAAACCAAAACAAAAAGTCAAAAAAAAAATACAACAAAAACAAAAAAGCTACAATAAAAATGTTTTGAGTGCACACTAAGCTCTCTTTTAATAGATAAACATCCATATCTAACATTAATCCATTCAAAGTGACAAATACCCAAAGACGGACAGACAGACAGACAAACAGATATACACTCGCTCTCACATAACAAGATAAACATACTATGCAGTAGATATGAGCGTACACCCAAATAAATGATGCGATAACTATCAACAGATGTTTGTCAGTGTGTTTGTGTGAATGTATGTTTGACTCTTTGCCGCCCTCTTACGAATGGATATGTGATTTATGAGATCGTTTATTCCGTTAGACTTGATGTCACACACAAAGCCTTTGCTTTGCTTTGCCTTTGCGCTCTCTCATAAATCCACACAGAAAAATTTTAAACAAATGGACACACACACACACACACACAAGTTGATGAGTGTGCCATAGTAGAGTATATATGAACGTCATGCCACAGTATTTGCTTATCGTCTGGGTGATACTAAACTTCACTATGGGGAAATTTGAAGAAATATCAAAAGGCTTTGCGATAAATATTTAATTTCTGCATGAAATGTGAACATTTAAAATGAAATCACACAATGAGTGTTTATACACCGAAGGGGCTTTGAGAGTTTATGGCTCAACAAATCTATGATGTGTTCAAGTGTAATATAAAAAGACAATAGAAAATTCCTTTTTGTAGCAACTACTGAAGGGCGGCGGTGTATTTATTTTGTCATTCCGTTTGCAACACATCGAAATATCCATTTCCGACCCCCAAAGTAGATATATTCTTGATCCTTGTTCGTCTGTCTATCTGTATGATGAAATAAAGATTGCGCTGAAACTTTGTGCAGGATTGAATCTAGGCACTTGAAACACTTCCTATTAGTCATCCTATCCTATTAGTAGGTCACTTGGGATTGTAATGGTCCATTTACGGTCCATGTTTTGATATAACTGCCATTTAAACCGATCTGAGCCCCTCTACAGGGCGCAATTCTTATCCGATTTGGCTGAAATGTAGCATGTAGTGGTTTGTTCTGACTTTCAATAAATGTACAAGAAGGTCTAAATCGGTTCATAGCCTTTTCTAATTTTCTTTATGATTATACCCTACACCACCACTGTGGTACAGGGTATTATAGATTTGTGTATTTGTTTGCAACGCTAAAAAGGAGAAGAGCTAGACCCATTGATAAGTATACCGATCCACTCAGAATCACTTTCTGATTCGATTTAGCCATGTCCGTCTGTGAGTCCATGTATTCTTGTAATGAAAGTGCAGGTCGTATTTGTTGTCCGATTGTCACGAAATTTTGCACATTTCACTTTTTTGATCCAAGAACAAACGCTATTGATTTTGAAAAAATCGGTTCAGATTTAGATATAGCTCCCATATATATCTTTCGTCCGATATGGACTTTTAGGGCTGTAGAAGCCACAGTTTCAGTCCGATCTTTAAAATATTTTGCGCAAGGTGTTTTACTTGATGTCCTAATATGTGTGGAAAATTTCATGAAAATCGGTCCAGATTTAGATATAGCTCCCATACATATCTTTCATCCGATATGGCCGTTTAAGGCTGTAGAAGCCACAATTTTTTATCGATCTTTACAAAACTTGGCAAGGGGTGTTTTATTTGACGTATCCATATGTGTGTGTTCATAGAAATCGGTTCGGATTTAGATATAGCTCCCATATATATGTATCGCCCGATTTGCACTTAACTGGCCGTAGTAGCTACAATTTTCAACCGATCTGCACAAAATTTCCCATATATATCTTTCATCCGATCTGGCCTTTTAAGGCTATAGAAGCCACAATTTTAGTCCGATCTTTAAAATATTTTGCGCGAGGTTTTTTACTTGATGTCCTAATATGTGTGGAAAATTTCATGAAAATCGGTCCAGATTAAGATATAGCTCCCATATATATCGTTCATCCGATATGGCCTTTTAAACTTTAGAATCCACAATTTTCGTTCGATTTTGCATGAGATGTTTAAATTGACGTTCCAATACGTGCGCAAAATTTCATTAAAATCAGTCCTAATTTAGATATAGCTCCAATGTGTATTTTTCATACGATATGGACTTTTAAGGCAGCAAAATTCACAATTTTGCTCATACCTCTACAATATAGGGCGTGAGATGTTCTATTTCATGTCCCGGTATGTGTCAATTAAATTGGCACACGTTTCGATGTAACTGCCATATAATCATTTATTCGATATGGCCTTTTAAAGATGTGGAAATCCAAATCATTTGTCCTATGGTAGGAAAATTTTACAAAGTTCTAAATTGCTTTTTTAATTGGTATCCAAATTAAAGTCTGACTAGATTTCGAGATAAGTTCTACATATAAAAAGTACTGCATATATTAGGTGGTGTAGGGTATTAAATAGTCGGCACCACCCGACTTTTGCCTTTCCTTACTGTTTTTTTTTAAATTTTGTGATACATCTCCCACCACCATAGGATGGGTGTATACTAATCTAGTCATTCCGTTTAAAACACCGCAAAATATTAATCTAGGACTCCGTTAAGTATACGTATTCTTGATCGCCTCGAATTTCTATATAGTCGATATAGCCATGTCCGTCCGTCCTTCCGTCCGTCTGTCAAGATCACGATAGCGGTCGAACACGTAAAGCTAGCAGCTTGAAGTTTTGCACAAATACTTAGTGATGTAGGTCGTTTGGGATTGCAAATGGGCCATATTGGTTCAGATTTGGGTATATTGGGTTGCCCAAAAAGTAATTGCGGATTTTTCATATAGTCGGCGTTGACAAATTTTTTCACAGCTTGTGACTCTGTAATTGCATTCTTTCTTCTGTCAGTTATCAGCTGTTAATTTTAGCTTGCTTTAGAAAAAAAGTGTAAAAAAAGTATATTTGATTAAAGTTCATTCTAAGCTTTATTAAAAATGCATTTACTTTCTTTTAAGAAATCCGCAATTACTTTTTGGGCAACCCAATAGCTCCCATATAAACCATCTCACGATTTGGATTCTTAAGCCCATATAGGCCGCAATTTTTGTCCGATTTGGTTGACATTTTGCATGTAGTGTTCTGCTATGACTTCCAACAACTGTGCCAAGTACTGTCCAAATAGTTTTATAACCTGTTATAGCTCTCATATAATCTGATCTTCCGATTTGACTTTGACCAGTAGCTTAAATTTTCGTCCGATTTAGTTGAAATTTTGCAAGTGGTGTTCTGTTATGACTTCCAACAACCGTGTCAAATCGGTTTATAACCTTTTATAGCTCCCATATAAACCAATCTAGCTATTAGCCCTCTACGACCCCTAGAAGTTTAATTTTTTGACTGATTTAACAGAAATTCGGTACGCAAAGTACGCATGTGCACGTTTGTATGTGCAAATTTTTAGCAGAATTCTTGGTGGTTGGTTTCCAAGATTTAGCCCGGCCGAACTTAGCACGTATTTACTTGTTAACATTACGTAAGTTCTGCAGAAAGAAACTGTTTGGTTGTTTTTACATCAATTCAAATGCAAATTTGTTCATTATGGAACAGGGGCAAACATCTGACATTTTAATGGGTGCTGTCCGATTCAAATTTAAGCTAAATGATAAGAGACCTCCTCTTTACCGTAGAGTCCGCACGCCATGCCGCAGTGCGAAATCTCTTTTTAAGGAGAAGTTTCCATACGGCATAGTACCTCACAAGTGTCGACAGCGTTAGGAGGGGATAACCACCGCTGCGAAATATACCGAACTCCCCATTAATTATCCCATAAAAGGAGCATTTTTTAGCCGATTTCGCTGAAATTTGGAAGAGTGGTGTAAAACCCTTTGATATCGAGTTTTGTCCAGATCCGACTATATTTCGATATAGATGCTATGGGTTCGTAAATAATGCATTTGTCACCGTATTGAAGAATATTTGTTCAATAAGTTTTTATATCCATGGTAGGGGTATTCAAAATTTCTGCCTGGCCGAACTCTTTGCATTTTTACTTGTTTTGTTTGATTTTTTTTTTAATTTGCACACTACAACAAAATGTCTCATTGAGACAATGTCTCAACTATCATTATCTGAAAACCCATTGTGCTGCAAAATCTAAAGTAGATAAAATGATGGCAAATTGCCGATGGGCACAATGCAATAACAGCACTATGAACAACAATCACAATACGAGTAGCAATATTATTCTCAACACATTGAGTACCATTTGTTGGCATTGTTGTCGATTGTTTGTGTCTGCCAGTGTTTGTGTGTGTGTGTGTTTGCCCA
Source organism: Stomoxys calcitrans (assembly GCF_963082655.1). Classification (NCBI taxonomy): domain Eukaryota; kingdom Metazoa; phylum Arthropoda; class Insecta; order Diptera; family Muscidae; genus Stomoxys; species Stomoxys calcitrans. Next base: position 43,066,659 of record NC_081556.1, on the reverse strand, counting down.
TATGCGATAGGTGGATGCTGTTGATATGACAAGTGTCTTGTACGTAAGAATCTGAAGAGCTGCAAATGTGCGCCAAACTTAAAAAAGTTTGTTTGCATACGAGTAAGGGAGTTAGAGTTGCCATATTCAACGCTTTTTGACATAAAACTCATAGTACACTTAAAGATGAAAACAAGTAAAAACGTGCTAATTTCGACCGGGCCGAATCTTGGGTACCCACCACCATAGATTTCGGATAAAACTTGGCACTTATGTTATAAGTCATAGGTTAGGTTTTAGGGTCAAATTTCAACCAATAGGTGAAAATGTAGGCCTCTAGGGGATCACGAAATCAAAACCGAGAGATCGGTTTATATGGGGGCTATATCTGTATATAGACCGATTCTGATCATACTTGAAATGGATGTTTGAAGTCATAATAGAAGTCTTTGTTCCAAATTTCAGCCAAATCGGATGAAAATTAAGGCTTCTAGGGGTTCAAGATGTCAAATTAGCGCATCAGTTTCTATGGGGGCTATACCAGTTTATAGACCTACTAGGATCGTACTTGGCATGGATGCTGGAAGTCAAAACACAAGTCTTTGTTTCAAATTTCAGCCACATTGGTTGGACATTGAGGTTTCAAGGGGATCAAGAAGTCAAATCCTGGGATCGGTTTATATGGGGACTATATCTCATTATGGACTGATTCAAATCATACTTGGCATGGTTGCTGGAAGTCCTTGTTCCAAATTTCAACTAAATTAGATGAAAATTGTGGCTTCTAGGAGCTCAAGCAGTCAAATCCGGGGATCGGTTTATATGGGGGCTATGCCAGTTTATAGACCGACTAGGATCGTACTTGGCATGGATGTTGGAAGTCACAACTCAAGTCTTTGTTCCAAATTTCAGCCAAATCGAATGAAAATTGAGGCTTCTAGTGGGCCCAGAAACAAAACCGGGCATGGGGTTATATAGAGGCTATATCTGTTTATTAACTGATTCAAATCATATTTACTTGCCATGGATGCCAAGTATTATTAATTCAATTTTATTTCATTTTATTCAATTTTTTTTATTTCATTTCATTTTATTTTGTTTTATTTTATTGTATTTTATTTTATTTTATTTTATTTTATTTTATTTTATTTTATTTTATTTTATTTTATTTTATTTTATTTTATTTTGTTTTATTTTATTTTATTTTATTTTATTTTATTTTATTTTATTTTATTTTATTTTATTTTATTTTACTTTATTTTATTTTGTTTTTTTTTATTTCATTTTATTTTATTTTACTTTATATTAATTAATTTTTATTATTTTATTTTATTTTGTTTTTTTATTTTATTTTATATATTATTTTATTTTTTTTTTTAATTTTATTTTATTTTTTCTTCATTTTTATTTTTATTATTATTTTATTTTATTTTTTTTATTTAATATAATTTTATTTAATTTTGTTCTATTTTATTTTATCTTATTTTTTCTTTATTTTTATTTTATTTGAATTTTTTTATTTAATTTTTTTTTTATTTCATTTTTTATTATTATTTTATTTTTCTTTAACTGTATTTATTTTTATTTTATCTTATTTAGTTATCTTTTTTATCTCAATTAGGCAATAACAACACGGCAACTCTCTCCTAGCACATCTTAATAAGGAGACGAAGAGCAAAACTAGAGAGAGCTTAATTTTGATTTGTTTAATGAGCAGCCAAACAGCCAGCACTGACTCGCTGTGAGTGCGTGTGAAAAAGTGTGGTTTTTGTTTTTTCTTTCTAGTTTGTCAACTTATTTGTTTTGTTTTTGTTTTCTCATTTTTTTACCGAGATCTTTTGGCTTTAGCTTTGTTTTTGCTATGCCTAGACGATGATGTGGATGAGAACGACAACGACAAAGCCCTTGACCTTGATTGCAGCAACATTTAGAGAACGGCAAAAAATAACAGAAGAATGAAGAAGAACAAGGAATGTATGTAAGTATCTAACCAACCACACACAAACACACACACACACACGTGTGCGTATGCGAGTGTGTGCTGTGAATAGGCGAAACCGAGGTGTTTAAAAATAAATCTGAACAGATGCGTTTCAGAGTCCACACACATGTGGATGTAATCAAAAGTTCATCCTTTCCTTTGAAGGCTTGTTGTTTATGTTTTTGCTTTCGTTCTTTTTTCTGTTTTTTGTTTATCTAGCAAAGTTTGAACACACAAACACGAGTTCATGAACATTGCTGGGAATGTGTATGTATGTTGCAAAATGTTTGTAGGGAACACAAAAAAGAAAAATAACAGGATATGTAGGCTTTGTTTATATGCATGTCGGTGTGTTGTCTACTACTTCTATAAATCATTTCCAGCATTTATGCCTATGAATGGAGCATGCATTTGCTCTTTGTTTTTGAGAGAGAGGGAGGCTTGGGTGGTTGATAGCTAGCTTGTTTGCTTAGTTGGTTGTTGAGTGTTTGTACATATGTGTTTGTGTGTGTGTGTGTGTGTGAGTTTAGGTGGGTGCAGTAGAGAGAAAGAGAGATATTGAACACAATTTCACCGGTTTAGAACAGCTGTTATTCATGATTATACTTTCTCACTGCTTTCCACACAATTAATACATACAGAGTAGTAGTAATTCATGGAGTCACTCTAATTCGAAATGGCCGTTAATTTTCTTTCTGTTACGTTGCTTTTTGCGGTTTTTCTTTCGCTTTATTATGTATAATTCAAGCAATTTTCTTTTTCTTTGTCAGTGCGTTTGAGGAAGCGTGCTAGAACTTGTTTGCAATTGTTTCGTTGATTGGTAAATTGGTTCACTAATTGGCTTTATATTTTTTTTTCTACAGAAATTTAATTTTGAAACAAAGTAGCAAGTGAATGCTTTCTTCTTTCTCTTTTACATACATATATATGTATTCATACATACATACATATGTGTATAGTTTATACGTTTAGCTTTGATTTTTTGTATTTTTTTATTTCAATATATATGTTTGTTGTTGCCGTTGCTAATGTTTTTCTTTATCTTTTCGTATCGATCGCGTCTCGCTTATGTGTCTTTTTGTGGTTTGAACATTCGGACCTCTGAAATCTGACTGACCAAAGTGATATTTTCATAAGCAGAACTAAGAGAGCCATATGTGAAATAAAATTTTGTCAACTGAAAGCTTAAGTAGAAAACAAAAAAAAAGAGCAACACATTTTTTTTTGCAAGAAAATTAACAAGATCATCAAGACCACTGGGCCAATACAAACATACATACATATATAGTTCTTCCCAAAGCTCTGTCAACAAAACTAGATCATCTGGCTGTAGAAGTATTTTCGAAATTTCGAATGACAACAATCTCTTACACTGGGAAAAATTAAGTGCTTACAATATGTGAACAAAGCGATATGAGACATCTAGAGGTTCAAGATGTTAAATTAGAAGATCGATTTTTATTGGAGGTATTTCAGGTTAAGACCACTTTGACCATTCTCTGTATGGATGTTGGTGGTCATAAAAAGTCATTGCAAAAAAAAATGCGCCCTCTAGCGGATTAAGGATTAAAATAGAGAAATTGTTTCACATGGGTTATGAGCCAATTCAGATCATACTTGGCATGGATTCTGTTAGTAATACCAGAAGCTTTTGTGCTAATTGAAGACAAATTACACATTTGGGGATCATAAAAAGTCATTGCAAAAAAATGCGCTTGTGCTAATTGAAGAAAAATTACTCATTTGGGGGTCATAAAAAGTAATTGCAAACAAAATGCGACCTCTAGAGGATTAAGGATTAAAATAGAGAAATTGTTTCCCATGGGTTATGAGCCAATTCAGATCATACCTGGCATACATTCTGTAAGTAATTCCAGAAGCTTTTGTGCTAATAGAAGAAAAATTACACATTTTAGGGGTTTTTAATGGAGATGGTATTACATACGGGCTATTTATGCAAAATTACGCCTGGTTAGCTTTACTTGATCGAAAATTGATGCACTTTCGGCATACGGTCGGACATGGCAAGATCGACTTAAAATGTCATGAATTCAAAAATATACATTTGTATATAATATAACAGAATGATGAAGGGTGTTTTCTAACTGTCAAGCTTTGTAAGAATGGGTAAAAATAAGAAACAAAATTTTATTAGAATTATTTTGAAACAAGTAAGGACGGAATAAAGTCGGACAAAGCCGACATTTTAATACCCTACACTACATGATATATGTTAGGTTAAGTTTAAGATGCAATCTGCCATCGAACTCAGTAAGACCTCTTCGCCCATTGTTATACCACAGGAACAACGGAAGGGAGATGCCTTCTAGTTCCTACCGATATCTCCAAGGCTTTTGATAGGGTCTGGCACTGTGCACTACTATCAAAGCTTGTCGCATTTGGTATCGATAATAGAGGCCACCGTAGCGCAGAGGTTAGCATGTACGCCTATGACGCTGAAAGCATGGGTTCGTATCCTGGCGAGACCATCAGAAAAAAATTTTCAGCGGTGGTTTTCCCCTCCTAATGCTGGCAACATTTGTGAGGTACAATGTCATGTAAAACTTCTCTCCAAAGAGTATCGCACTGCGGCACGCCGTTCGGACTCGGCTATAAAAAGGAGGCCCCTTATCATTGAGCTTAAACTTGAACCGGACTGCACTCATTGATATGTGAGAAGTACGCCCCTGTTCCTTAGTGGAATGTTCATGGGCAAAATTTGCATTGACTTCGTTCGATTTATTTCGAGCTTTCTCAGAGATTGCACTGTATGAGTCGTTATAGATGGGTTCGCATCCAATAGACATAAATTGACCCCAGGGCTCTGCCTTTTCTCCTTCTCTTTTTCATATTTTCACCAACGATCTCTTGAGTTAGACATCGAATCCGATCTACCAATTTGCGGATGACAGTAATCTCTGTCATTCGTACTCATTGGACCATAGGCCGAGTCTTTGAGAGATTGAGGACAAGAGGCTGGTTATGGACGATACACTATGCCAGGATTTGCTGGTTGAATGAATGCACGGAGTACTTAGTGCTGTTTGTTGTCACACAAACCATTCGATGATCCATTACGATCATCTTTGTCTATCAACGGTATAGATGTTGAACAATCAGAAGCTCTTGATGTTCGGGGCATGAAAATACAAAGTGATGTCCGTTGGGCTAAACATATATTTGAAGTGTCGAAAGAAGCTATCAAGTGTTTAGGCTTCCTTAAACGGTGTAAAAATTACTTCACTCCTTTTCATCTTCTTAACATCTACACCACTTTCATTAAGCCGAAAATGGAAAACAACTCACATGTATGGGCTGAAGCTTCAAAATCATCCCTGGAGCTACTGGACCGTGTATAGAGGAAAGTGATGGCGTTGATTGAAGACAGTCTATTGCCTCTCTTGAACATCGTTGCAATGTGGGTTGTTTGGCGCTGTTCTATCGGTACTTCCATGGTGTGTGTCCGTCTGATATTCGTCTTCTTATTCCTTATATAAGGACGTTTGTCAGAGATACTAGACATTCCAGAAACTCACACTCGTTTTTAATTGATTGCCCAACGGTCGATGTGCATTGTCCGGTCGACAATGTCTTGCTTCGCCCGAACCGTTCGTATGTGGAATCGACTTCCGGCTAATGCTTTTCCCTCCGACTATGACATGCAGAGATTTAAGACAAATGTCAATAAACACTACATCCTTTTCCCCCATCCCATTCCTAATTTCCTTTCGCCAACGCAATGCACTGCATTCATAGGGGACATCCCCTGCGTGTTGGTTGATAGAAAAAAAAAAACAGACATGTTCTCAAAGAAATGAGGACACACATACAGCAGATGCACCATAGACTCTTCTTCCTCGATATCCTCACAGCTTCGACAAATTTCCCTAAGGGACTTCGACAAATGCATATCAGTGACAACCTCTTCTGGTGCCACGTTGTCCGTTGGAGAAATTCCCGGGAAATGTGTATCAACGAGTAGTTCTAGTGTTTCCTCACTAGACCTTACATTCTCTTACTTCTGGATATACACCACCGTAATAGGTCTCGAGGACAGACTCTTCCTTAGCCTAGAGGCCTCAGATGTATCTTCCTCGAAGCTGCAGAGTTCCACCCAGGATTTGTTGTGAGCCTTTCTCAGCTCGCCCTCGAAATATAATAGGTCTCGAGGACAGACTCTTTTTTAGCCTAGAGGCCTCAGATGTATCCTCCACGGAGTTGCAGAATTCCACCCAGGACTTGTTGTGAGCCTTTCTCAGCTCGCCCTTATATTTTCTTAACTCAGCCCTATAGATGTCCCAATCGTGTGGTGCTCTGTTGAAGAGTTTTCTGCAGTCCTTCCTTAGACCAACCAGCTCTGGGGTCCACCATGGCGGTCGCTGTTTGCCCCTTGGCTTGGCACTAGGGCATGCTGACATAAGCGAGTCATTCAGGGCCTTCGTGATCCGCTTGACCACTATGGACCACAGGCTCTTTGTCTCCCATTCCCCGTACCCTTGAGAAGTTAAATCCCGGAATTCTTAGTCTACGTACCATTCCTCCACACACCCATGGTTCCTGGATGGTGGAGATTTATTTGCAGAAACCATAGTCAGGATTCAGAACTTCCGCCAATGCTGCCTCGTCTTCTGATTCCACCATGAGTTCATCCTCACAAGATTCGTTACAACTTGTCATGATGAGCTTCCGTACGCATCCAGGGGCAGTTGAGAAGGCTGTGGAACCACTCTTCCTCAAGACACTGGACACTTGCGGTGTGCACGATTTCTCCTTAGATACTTCACTAACTGCTGCTGTCAAAGTACTTTTTGAGTTTCGTGCTTCCCCGCTGGCGCACACTTTGAGCCCAGTCCAACTTTGTGACCCACCCGCACAGGGCTTGTCGAAACCCCTTTCAATGTCATCCCCTACTGTGTCGATTGTGGCAGGGGGATTTTCAATCTCCTGCAATCCGTCAGACTTTAGCGATGTGGTCGATAGTGCCTCAGGCAAGTGTTCAGCCACAACTGCTGAGTCGTCTCCTGATTCCCCAACCCCACGGCTTCTATAGACCTTCAGTTTCAACTTGTTGAATCCGTAGGATACAACCCCCTCAGACTTGTTGAGGTCTGCGAGACAGCCGGAGTTCAATACGAATATTGCATGTCTCCGGTCACCATCAGCCTCATCCAATCTACCAATCTTCCAGTTGGTGGTTGAATGATTGGAATTACAATCCCTTAGTCTTCCAAGTATGGATTCAGGATCTGAGGGAATCCTTGGTATTCAAGCATGCGCCATTGGTTGAGAAGGAATATCTTCCTTCTTGACTCAATCTAGTGCTGCACCTGGCCAGATCTCACCAATCTTTTTTAGCGCACAACGATACATTTCAATTGAGCGTTGATCTCCGAAAGCAATTGGTCTGTATCGGCCTCGATATCAGCCTGCATCCTCACAAACTGGAGGGGACTCAGGAAATTCCGCAAGGATATCGGAGTATACTGATGACAGTCCATTGACTATCCCACTCCAATTATTCCTAGGTATGCAGCCCTGTTCTTCTCCCTTGTCCACAACTGCCATCACCAAACTGTCCAAAGGTTCTTGGACCCATCTTACTGTTGTTCGCCCTAGTTCCTTTAGGCATGGGATGCCCTCCAGCTGACCGCAGCCTTTTGGCTGACGGCGGAGCAGTTTCCGAATCGAGACATGTAGTCTTTGGGATAGCCTGTGCAACGAAATCCCAAGCCAAATTTAGGGAGTCTCTCTCTTTATTAGTGAGAATCTTAATATCATTCGCACCAAGCCTCTCAATAAACCTGAGAGCGATGCGTCTTCGATTAATTCAACCTTTTAAAGAGCGTGTTGGTTTGCCAGGGAAGGCCGATGGCCTAGGCAAATTATAGGCATGCGAAGAATGAATAGGTTCGGCCTTGTACTTGGGAGATATAGCTCCCACTCTGTACTTATAGGGCAGGTGTAGGGTATTATAAAGTTTACACAGCCCGAATTTTTCCTTTCCTTACTGATTTTAGAATACTGAGTATACCGGAAATCTTATTTTTTAAAACCCCCATATTTTTTGTTATAGAAGCCATGCATTTTAAACATTCTTCTAAGTGTATGCATAAACATCCGTTTGTCTGTCTGTCGAGCTTCGTAGACTCATGCATGCACATATCTGCCTTCCTGTCTTGCAAGCAATTTTCTCATAATGAATGAACACTCAAGTGTTCTCAAGCAATTGCCATAGGAATGCATGTGTGAACATTTGCACTGGCGACAACGACGATGTTGATTATGATGATAATGATGGGCTGTGATTTATGCAAATGCTCTCGCACTTGACCCTAATTAAAAGTTTGTTTACTTTCCAACAACAACAACAACAACAGCAACAATATCATTGTCATCATAAAACGTGCAAATACCGCAACACATACACACCATGATATCCTAACCCAACCAAGCAACCAAAAACCACTCAACATCTACCCCTTTGTGATTATTCGCTTGAGAATGTTCTCTTTTTCCGCTCTCAATATTCTTGGGGACTTTCTAAATATAGACGTTAACGTAGTGGTGCTGTGGTTAAGGAAACTGAACTGAACTGAACTGAAAAACATTTCATGTGTTTTAGAGTTGTTGGTTTTTTTTTGCGATATGGTTTGAGACATTTGTTCACAGGATTCAAATACTTAGGTGCTGGCCCGCAACGACCCGCTTCCCACCTTACCTTCTCTTTGGTTTTAAGCTTTCGCACAATCACTGCAATTGGCAGGTGTGCCAATGCGAATCGGTGGATGGTTGCATGGTTGTTGGCATACTTGTGTATGCGTGTGTAATTGCCACAGAATGTTTTTCAATTTGGTTGAATCGACTAACAACAGCAGCAGCAGCTTTAGTTGCTGCCACTATTGCCTGATTGCCAACACCCAACCAGAACATCCTTTATTTGTGTGTGTGTGTTACAGCAACAGCAGCAGCAACTTAAATTAGTATGGAGAACATGGTGACGTCTCCACGAAACCTTCTAGGGGTTTTGTAGTGTTAACAGTGGCTTAATGCAGTGAAAATTTATTTACAAATTTGGAATTCTCAAAAAGTTCGGAAACGACCTAAGGTGTTTTTGACAACGCATTTGCCTAAAATTTTTAAAATTTTAAACTAAAAAAGTAAAAGCGTGCTAAGTTCGGCCGGGCCGAATCTTATATACCTCCCACCATTGATCGCATTTGTCGAGTTCCTTCGCGGTATCTCTTTCTAGACAAACAAAGGATAAAAGAAAAGAATTACTATGCTAATTGAATTAAGTGTTGGAGCGAAATCGAATACAAATTGGGCCTTTTAGGGGCTCAAAAAGTAAAATAGGGAGATCGGTTTATAGGGGAGCTGTATCAGGCTGAAGACCGTTTCAGACCATATTTGACACGTATATTGAAGGTCATGGGAGAAGCTGTTGTACAAGATTTCAGCCAAATCCGATAATAATTACGCCCTCTTGAGGCCCAAGAAGTCAAGATCCCAGATCGGTTTATATGGCAGCTATATCATTTTATAGACCGATTTGAACCATATTTAGCACATTTGTTGAAAGTCGTAACAAAACACTTCATGCCAATTTCCGCCAAATCGGATAGGAATTGCGCCTTCTAGTGGGTCAATAAGTCAAGATCCAAGATCGGTTTATATGGCAGCTATATCAGGCTATGAACCGATTTACACCGTACTTGGCACAGTTATTGGACGTCATAACGAAACACCGCACGCAAAATTTCTGCCAAATCGGAACGGAATTGTGCCCTCTAGATACTCAAGAAGTCAAGACCCCAGATCGGTTTATATGACTGCTATGTCAGGTTATGGACCGATTTAAACCACAATTGGCACAGTAATTGGAAGTTATAATAAAACACGTCATGCAAAATTTCAACCAAATCAGATAAAAATTGCGTCCTCTAGTGGCTCAAGGAGTTATGGTCCCAGATCGGTTTATATGACAGCTATATCAAAACATGGACCGATATGGCCCATTTACAATCCCAACCTATCAGCACTTATAAGAAGTATTTGTGCGGATAGTTTTATTCCTTTGGAGCTATATCAGCTTATAAACCGATTCGAGCCATAATTGGCTTGGTTGTTGGAGACCATAGTAGATACCATTGTGCAAAAGCCTATAGGGGCTCAAAAAATTAAATCGGCAAATTGTTTTACAAGGTAGCTATATCAGGTTAGGGACCGAAATTTATCACGTTTGTTAGAGGTCATAGAAAAGTCACTATGCCAAATTTTAGCCAAACCGGATGAGAATTACGCCCTCTAGAGGCTCAAGAAGTAAAATCGAGAAATCAATTTATATAGAAGCCATATCAGGTTATGAACCGATTCGTACTAATGAATCCATCCATTAAATGTCATAGAAGAAGCTGACAAAAAGAATAATGGGAGGTCAAAAACAGTAAAAACTTGCCAAGTTCAGCCGGGTTAAATCTTGGAAACTCATGGACCGATTTAGACCATACCTACTTTGGATGTTGGAATTAGTAATAGACGCAATATTTCAGTCAAATCGTATAACAATTGCGGCTTCCAAGGGGTCAGGTTGACAAATCGGGATTTCAGGTTATGAGGGAGCTATGTATAGCACGTTATAGACCTATTAGGATAGTACTTGTCACGGTTGTTGAAAGTCATAACAGAAGTTTTTGTGGCAAATTTCATCGAAATGTGAAAATTTTAGCCAATTCGGATAAGAATTGCGCCCTCTATAGGCTCGAGAAGTATTATCCGGTTTATATGGGAGCTATATCAGGGTTTGAACCGATTCAAACCATACTTGATACATCTGCTAAATGTCATAGAAAAAAAAAATCGGAGAGGATCAAGAAGTCAATTCGGGATATCGACTTACAGTAATAGAAAGTTTTTATGCTAACTTTCAAGCGCCTACCTTTGTTCTGCGAAAGTAAGCGTACTTTTCACAGACAGACTGACAGACGGACTGACATGGCCAAATATTGGGTACCCATCATCATGGTTTCTGCTTAAAACGTGCCCTCTCTTACGGAGTTTCTGTTTGCATTATTTTTTAGCAATCAAATCGGTAATTGATTGAGGCTTCCATGGTCTCAAGAAGTCATTTAGTGATTAGGGTACTTGGGGAGCCTATATCTCCATATTGACCAATTAAGATAAAACTTGGCACTGATGTTTCAAGTCATAAGATAGGTTTATGGGTCAAATTTCAACCAAATCAAGTGAAAACTTAGGCTTCTAGCGGCTTAAGAAGTCAAAACAGGGGGTCAGTTTATATGGGGGCTATACCAGTTTATAGACCGACTAGAATCGTACTTGACACGGATGTTGGAAGTTATATCACAAGTCCTTGTTCTGAATTTCAGCCAAATTGGATGAGAATTGAGGCTTCTAAGAGCTCAAGAAATCAAATCCGAGGATCGGTTTATATGGGGGCAATATCAGTTTATAAAATTGCAAATTTTGCCCATGAACATTCCAATAAGGAACAGGGGCAAACTTCTCACATATCAATGAGTGCAGTCCGATTCAAGTTTTAAGCTCAATGATAAGGGGCCTCCTTTTTATTGCCGAGTCCGAACGGCGTGCTACAGAGCGACACCTCTTTGGAGAGAAGTTTTACATGGCATAGTACCTCACAAATGTTGCCAGAATTAGGAGAAGAAAACCACCGCTGAAAAATTTTTTCAGATGGTCTCGGCAGGATTCGAACCCAGGCGTTCAGCGTCATAGGCGGACATACTAAACTCTGCGCTACGGTGGCCTCCTAATATCAGTTTCTAGGCCAACTAAAATCGTACTTGACAAGGATGGTGGAAGTCATTACACATGCACATGGCCAAATTTCAGTCAAATCGAATGAAAATTGAGATTTCTAGGGACTCAGGAAGTCAAAACTGGCAAATGCAAATTTTCCAATGAACATTCGAATAAGGAACAGGGGCAAACTTCTCACAAATCAATGAGTGCTGTCCCATTCAAGTTTAAGATCAATGGTAAAGACCCTCCTTTTCAGGTCCGAACGGCGTGCCGCAGTGCGACCCTCTTTGGGGAGAAGTTTTTACATGGCAAAGTACCTCACAAATGGCACCAGCATTAGAAGGGGATAACCACCGCTAATTTTTTTTTTCTGACGTTCACGCCAGGATTCGAACCTAGGCGTTCATCGTCTTAGCGGACATGCTCACCTCTGTGCTACGGCAGCCTCCGATCGGTTTATATGGGGTCTAAATATGTTTATAGAGCGACTCGGATCATATTAGACATGGATGCTGGCATGGTTATATCCAAATTAGAACCGATATAGCAAACCTCCTTACACCAGGGCTACGAAGACGTATCTCTACGGGGAAAATCACAGTGAAAGCATCGATAACAGCAACAAGCAACTAACATTCCCACGGTGCTCAAGGAAAACAATAGATTTTGCATACCCGTCGATAAACGCCATCGCTCTCCTCCGAACCCGGTCAAGTAGCTCCTAGAAAGACTTTGATGCCACCGTCCCTATATGTTAGTTATATTCCATCTTTGGCTTGATGTATGTTGTATAGATATTGAGAAGATCAGAGTAGGTGGAGTATTTCTTACACCACTTAAGAAAGCCTAATAGCTTCAATACTTCTTTCGAAACATCTAGTATATGTTTTGACCAGCGGACATCACATTTTTTGCTCAATCCTAGAAATCAGAGCATCAACATCTTTAGCGCCGATAGATAATGACGATCAAAAAGAGTCAAGGAATCATTTATATTACAGCAATGGGTCTTACTTTCATTAAAATCTTACGTTCACTAAAACCTACACTGCTCAAATCAACTCTATCCCACACCGAAATGGCCAGCAAGTCCTGGTCTCTTTTCGACAATTTCTTGAAGATTCGGCCTATAGTCGAAAGCTTATGAATCACAGTGGTTGCTGTCCTCCTCAAATGAAAAGATCGTACTCGAAATCTGACTCAAAAGATCGTCAATGAAAATAAGAAAAAGGGTGGAGACAGAGGGCAGAGCCTTGTGGTAAAGATTGTATGGCTTCCTTCGTTGAAACTACCCCGTCTTATCCACATATCTGAGTAGACTCCCAGAGACACATCTGCAAGTTCGCCGAAATAGCAGAAAAACCACCTACCTAGATGGAAAGCAAATGTCTCTGTAGACCTGGGCATAAGTAGAGCAGGTGTTCGATTGTCTCCTCCCCATTCTCATGAAGACAGTGTCCGTAAAAGTGGTTGTGCGGGGCCGATATTCGCACGACCATGTGACCTGTCGCACAATTATGACTACTGTAATCGTACTGAGTCAACCCTTATCAAGGGCCAGCATTTCGATAGTCTTTTTCTGGTCAACAGCTGACCCGAGTTTTCTGGCAATATGATATCCATTCACAGACACCATTGAACACTCGTATAGTACCCGATGTCTCGAAGATGGCCAAAGTGATCTCTCTTCTGAAGCCCGGAAAGCACCCGAAAAAGTGGTGTTGTACAGCCCGGTCTCCCTTCACTAGTAGCCCAGACGCTTGGGGGACTACTCCACCAGTAGTTGAAAAAATGTCCAATAATTATTAAAAGTCGAGTGTGAACATCTTTACGTACAGTAAACTGGTCATCAGGGCAATAACAAACAGGATGGTAGGTCTCCAGCAGTCTTGGAGTGTAATCAGGAGATCAATGTCTTCTCTGAGAATGGCACGATCAGCATCGTTTGGGTGCCGGGCCGAAGCGGAGTAACGGGGAATGAAAGAGCAGATGATTTGGCAGTGAAAGCCAGAGGACTTGAATTGTGATGCGATAATTAAAATTATTTCAATAATAATAACTAATAATACTTCATTTCAATGATAACCTCGTCTTCTCACGATCTGGATCTCCGCATAGGATTTTGGTCATCCTACCAGCCGTTTCGCTGTTTCAAAATGTTGCATGCCCATTCGTCGCCCACTCCCTTAACTCGGACTGCGTCGACCCGAAAGGCTTCAGATTAACCAAGTTTATTGACGGCAGTCCTCTTGTCTTCACTGCCAAATCGTCTGTCCTTTCATTTCCCCTTACTCCGTTATGGCCCGGCACCCAAACGATGCGGATTTTGCCATTCTCAGAGAACTACTACTACTCCACCAGCTTCTTTTTAGAGACTTTCCATGGATTTAGAAGACTGCATAGCACAACAAATGCTTTGTATGTCACCTGGGTTGATTAAAGCGACAGCCATGTAATAGGACGGTCTTCGTTGCACTGGACTTATCGAAGACATTCGACACGGCCAGCCATGCCAAACCATTTGAGGACTTCGTCAACACGTCCCTCCAGTCATGCCTGAAATGCTGGGTTGCCGATTATCTGTGTGGTCGCCAGTCATTTGCGGAATTTAGGGATTAGAAGTCGAAACACCGGCACTGTACTCCATTCCACCTCTACCAGACGGCATAGAGATCGTACCATATGCGGACGATTATACGATCATGGCATCAGGCCCCCAACCATTGATTACATCTGCGATTGGTTAAACGTGTAGCACAACGAACTTGCCTCTTATGTCGCAACAAGAGATCTGAAGACATCTGCCACCAAATCTGCAGCCACACTTTTCACTACATACACGCATGAAGTGGGTGTGGAGCTGAAAGTGATGGTCGCCAAAGTGATATTTCCGATCATCAAATGTCCCAAAATACTTAGTGCCACATGGGACAGCTCTTACGAATTCTCCTCACTTGCCACAGCAATTTGCTATAAAGCCAAAAGTAAAAACATGGCCCTCAAGTCACTTGCCGGCAGCACTTGGGTTGCTGACAAAGAAACCTTTTTGAATTGGCCTGTCTGTGGTAAGTTATGCAGCGCCAGTGTGGTCTCGTCAGCTATGTGGCACGCATCGAAATAATATTGAGAGCTGTCAAAATGTATTTCTTTGAATTGCGACGGGCTGAAAATAAAGTTCCTTACCTTGCGAAGACATAACTACATGCTGTCCAAGCAATACCTTCTGGACTGTTATCGAAGGGACCATTCAAATCATCATCTTGTGGATAGGTATCCACCGCGCAGAAACTTTAAGGCGGATATTCATGATAGAGCGAGAGCGAACCTCTAGCAGGTCTAGGGAACATTCATGCAGACACAGTATCAGATATGGTGAATAGCTGTCGGGTGAATGTTGTCCGTGCAGTAAGGCGGTCTCCCAATGCACCTGAGGAAAATGACTATCTCTGACAAACCAGAGTAGTTCTGGCTCTTTTATAATCAGGCAAATGAATCCGCTTTAACGCCTACAGATCAAGAATTGATGACAACGGCAGACCCACTCGACTCAGACACAGATCATTCTGAACACACCCCACCTTTGTCGCAGAGTTCCTGGACCTGAAGACGAATCAGACGAAATAATGTCGAGTGCCTCTGTGGTAGGCCCCCAGACCCGTCCCTGAATCCATCCTGGAGGTGAAGACCGAGGTCTCATAAAACTTCAACATGGCATCCGCTTCCCACTCCTCCCTTCCGGGATACTATCGCTCAGAGATCGCTTATGACTTCTGTAATCGTACTCAGTGACTCTTTACAAAGGGCCAGCAATTCCTTCGTTTTTTTTTTTTGGTCAACAGCTGGCCAGAGTTTTCTGGCAAACCGACATCCATCCACGGATTCCTTCGTCTTTTTTTGGTCAACAGCTTTCCAGAGTTTTCTGGCACACCGACATCCATACACAGATTTTAATCTCTCCACCCCCTCTGCACTGGCCATCTCCTCTGCCATATTCATTAGTTCAACAAAAGACGCGTGTACAAGACTGGTCACAGGTTTGCCTGCCATGGAGAATCCCCTCTTGACATACTCGTCCGCCTTCTCATTTCCCAGAACACCGATGTTTTCGGGAACCCACACACACAAACTCATGAGCTCTTCCACCCACTTTGACCTCATCTTCCTTGAATTTAAGGCGTTGTGGTCAGTCATAATGTCCTGAGTTTCGGAGGTAATAGGTCCGTCCTACGAATCTCTTTTGCGGCCATGTTTATAGCACAGACCTCTGCTTAAAAGACCGTAAACCCATCTGGCAGTATAACTGCCATACCGATATCGAGTGTCTCTGAGTAGACCCCCAATCCTGTTCCTGATTCCATCCTGGAGCCGTCAATAAAGACCGAGGTCCCATCCAACTCATACACACGCACTTCGAACTCATCGTCCTCGAATTTAAGACCTTGAAGGCCGCCATACTGTCAAGATAATCGTATATGTCTTGAGTTTCCAAGGTTATAGGTCCATCTTCCGGATCTCTTTTGCGCCCAACGTAATGGCACAGATCTCTGCCTGAAAGACCGTACACTCGCCTGGCAGTCCAACTGACATACCGATGTCGAGTGTCTCTGAGTAGAGCACCAATCCCGTCCTTGACTTAATCCTGGGGCCGTAAACTCATCTGGCAGTCTAACTGCCATACCGATGTCGAATGTCTCTGAGTAGACCCCCAATCCTGTTCCTGATTCCATCCTGGAGCCGTCAATGAAGACCGAGGCCTCATCCAACTCAAACACAGCATTCGCTTCCTACTCCTCCTTTCCGGAAGCCAATCGCACAGTGTCCGAATATAATTACGGCACTCCGACACGAACTTCGATCTCATCGTCTTTGAATTTAACGCCTGATGTCCGCCATAATATCCTAAGTTACGAAGGTGGACCTTTCCTCCGGATCTCTTTTGCGGGAACGTTAATAGAACAAACCTCTGCTTGAAAGACCGTACACTCATCCGGCAGTCTAACTGATATACCGTTCTCGAGTGTCTCTGAGTAGAGACCCATTCTCGTCCCTGACACGATCTTGGAGCCGTCAGTGAAACCTAAGTCTCATCCAACTCAAACATAGCATCCGCCTCCCACTCCTCTCTCCCGGAAAAGGGAATCCGGAATAAACACTCCCAAATCGGTCTCGGTGACATGTTGTCTGAGACCCTATTCAGTCTACCCCCTGCATATATGGCATCCAGAAGGGAGCAGTGGACGCGTACGCCTTCTCTCAGCATGCCTCCGCTACCTTAGCGGCACAGCCCCGATTATAGACCTCAAAATGTTGTATAGTCAGCATCGCCTCCAGACTGTCCTACGGTGTGGATCTTAACACACCTGTGATGCCTAAGCAGGCCAGCAGCTGCACCTTTCGAAGTTCCCTGCCTTCCACCATACCAATGCTCCATATGGTAGCACTGGTTTCATAATGGCGGTGTACATTCAGTATATTATCATAGAGCTGACTTCCCACTTCCTACCGAACATCCTTCTGCAGAAGTAGAAGATGCACATTGCCTTGCGGCAACTTTCCTCCGTATTCCTTTTCCAAGATAGTTTTGGATCGAGGACTTGCCAATAAATCAGAACCAATTTGTATTCATATCAATCTCCATGTTAAATTTCATATTAATCCAATCTAAAATGCGTACTGTACTTTGTACATAAGTCAAAATGGACAAACAGACAGACGGTCAGGAAAACAGACATGGCCAAATCGATTTAGACAATGATTCTGAGTCGATCGGTATGCTTATCAATGGGTACTCAACACTTAAATACCTTTTATTTGCATCCAATGTGTACCCACAGACCACTATGTGCCCGTTGAGAGGCTTATTAGGGTTAGGGGTTTCTTAGGCTGGGGAGTTTCTTGGAAGTGGGGCGAACTCCTACTTTTATGTCATATCATTTAAATCCCATTACTGCACTGATCAGTCCATGTACCCGTTTAGAAAGTTTTTTTAGGTAGGACATTGCCAAACTAGATTTGAGGACTTTTCTATAAAAGTAAAATTGTAATACTTTGAAAAACATTTCTTGAAAATAATGTTTTAATGTTCATTAAATTAAAATTCGCTATTTTGTTTAATACCCTCAAATTTTTTTGAGCCACTGTCTCAGCACAAGTGGCATGTGAGAAATATGCTGTAAAGCCATTAAGAAGGGACATGTAAAACAGCGGGTTACTGCCAAAGAACCATGTGTCTTTCTCAATGGGTATTTATGTGTGTGTGTATGTATGTGTGTGAGTGTTTCTATGAACGTATGAATTCGTATATGTAAGCCCATGTGTTGGTATTTTGAATGTTCTCAAAAACACTTAAGAACATTATTTGCAATTTTGGGCGTGTTATGGTATGCTTTGCTGCCTTCACCGCTGTGTCATGGATGCATGACATTTCACCAAGTCGCTCTAGGGTTCTTCAATTGCCACACAATCATCGTACGCCTACAATAATAGGCTTTCATGTTCTAGGGCATCGTATGCGGGAGGTAGAGTGAAACGTGAGAAGCCTCCATAGTGGAATAAGTGTGAAAATGGTATCGTTATTTTAATATATTTAACAAATATTGTGTGCTAAGTGGAATGCTGCATATGTTAAAGGATATGCCATTGAAGAGCAATATTGACAACAACAACAATAATGACGCTAACATGCCAACATATGACACTGATGTCATACCAACTGTGCTAATATTTGTCGGGGTTTCCTTTGTTTGCCATTGCATTGCATTGTTTGCATTCAGCCATGTAGCTCGATTAGTGAGTCAATTTGTCAATGTCATCATTTTTGATATGTTTGTGTTGATTAAAAGAAAAACAAAAACAAAAACATAAACAAAACAAACCAAATACACATACAAATATATGTGGGATTTTTCTCTCTCAATTATCTAAGAGTAAAAAATTAAGTACCAGCAATAGTTATTGGGACCATGGAACGTATACTTTATGCCATTGCAAAGCATACGTCAGTCATACGCCACTGTGTACAGCAGAAAACTCCCAATGAATGTGTTCGGCATCTTTAGAAATGGCCTATGTAAAAAAAACTAATTTTGTTTTCAATATTTTGAAAATTCATAAAATGGATTTTAGTTGAAACAAGTAAAAAGGCGTTAAGTTCGGCCGGGCCGAACTTTGGATACCCACCACCTCGGGTATACATGTAAAACACCTTTCGTCAAAATCCGGTGAAAAATACATACCTTATGCCCCATACAAGTACAAGTCATTTTTTAATTGCGTATAACAAAATATTGGTCTTTTAAGTAGATATATCTAAATTTAAACCGATTTGAACCATGTACTAAACGGATGTCGAAATGTTTAGCATAAGTCACTGTGTAAAATTTAAGTGAAATCGGATTATAAATGCGACTTTATGGGACCAAGACTATAAATCGGGATATCGGTCTATATGGCAGATCTGGATCTGTAAAAAGGAACCCAAAACCTTAGATCGCGAGATAGGGCTATATGGCAGCTATATCCAAATCTGAAGTATGTCGAGGATGCTTAATTTAACCCACTGTCCCCAATTTCGGCCACATCGGACAATAAATGCGCTTTTTATGGGCCCAAAACCTTTAATCGAGAGATCGGTCTATATGGCAGCTATATCCAAATCTGGACCGATCTGAGCCAATTAACAAGGGATGTCGAAGGGCCTAACTCTACTCATTGTCCCAAAATTTCAACAAAATCGGGTAATAAATGTGGCTTTTATGGGTCTAAAACCCTAAATCAAGGGATCGGTCTATATGGCAGCTATATCCAAATCTGGACCGATCTGGGCCAAATTGAAGAAGGATGTCGAAGGGCTTATCACAACTCACTGTCCCAAATTTCAGCAAAATCGGATAATAAGTGTAGCTTTTATGGGCCTAGGACCCTAAATCGTAGGATCGGTCTATATGGCAGCTATATACAAATCTGTACCGATCTGGGCCAAATTGACGAAGGATGTCGAGGGGCCTAACACAATTCACTGTCCCAAATTTTAGCAAAATCGGATAATAAATGTGGCTTTAATGAGCCTAAGACCCTAAATCGGAGGATCGGTCTATATGGCAGCTATATCCAAATCTGAACCGATTTGGGCCAAATTGACGAAGGATATCGAAGGGCCTAACATAACTCACTGTCCCAAATTTCAGCAAAATCGGATAATAAATGTGGCTTTTATGGGCCTAAGACCCTAAATCGGCGGATCGGTCTATATGGGGGCTATATCAAGATATAGTCCGATATAGCCCATCTTCGAACTTAACCTGCTTATGAACAAAAAAATAATCTGTGCAAAGTTTCAGCTCAATATCTCTATTTTTGAAGACTGTAGCGTGATTTCAACTGACAGACGGACCAACGTGTCTAGATCGTCTTAGATTTTTACGCTGATCACGAATATATATACTTTATAGGGTCGGAAATGGATATTTCGATGTGTTGCAAACGGAATGACAAAATGAATATGCCCCCATCCTTCGGTGGTGGGTATAAAAATGTCCAATAATTGCTATAAGTCTAGTGTGAACGTCTTTACGTACAGTACACTGGTCATCAGGGCAAAAACAAACAGGATGGTAGGTCTCCAATAGTCTTGGAGTGTAAGCAGGAAATCAACGTTTTCTCTGAGAATGGCACGATCAGAATCGTTTGGGTGCCGGGCCGTAGCGGAGTAAGGGGGAATGAAAAAGCAGATGATTTGGCAGTGAAAGCCAAAGGACTTGAATTGTGATCCGATATTTAAAATTATTTCAATAACAATAACTAATAATACTTCATTTCAATAATAACCTCGTCTTCTCACGATCTGGATCCCCGCATAGGATTTTGGTCATCCTACCAACCGCTTCGCTGTTTCAAATTGTTGCATGCCCATTCGTCGCCCACTCCCTTAACTCGGACTGCGTCGACCCGAAAGGCTTTGGATTAACCAAGTTTATTGACAGCAGTCCTCTGGTCTTCACTGGCATATCGTCTGCCCTTTCATTCCCCCTTACTCTGTTATGGTCCGTCACCCAAGCGATGCTGATTTTGCCATCCTCCGAGAAGGCGTTAATCTCCTTCTTACACTGCAAGACTCTTCGTGACCTTACCGTCCTGGTTGTTATTGCCCTTATGGCAATTTTAGTGTCGCTAAAGATGTTCACACTCGACGCCCTCGTGTTAGCACCACACCACTTCACGCATTCCTTGATCGCCCGGATCTCCGCCTGCAGGAGCATATTATGATCAGGGAGTCTAAAACAGATCTCAGTTCATGGATTCTCAATGTACACCCCCAAGCCCACTCTGTCCTCTAGCTTTGATCCTTCGGTGTAACATGATCTTCCAGATGGCAATACTAAGGTTCCGTCAATCCAAGACTGTGCCGATGGCAGAAGTGCCTCGCACTCGACTACAAGGTTCATCTCAGGTATCCGATCGGAAACCTCTTCCCTTCCTTCCAGGTTTCCTATCATCGCCTCGATTATATCATGGTATGAGCTGCTCCCATTCTCAATCCATTTTCCCATCGCCTTAAGTCTCTCATAGCCGCAGTGGCTGCTTCACACTATGTATGTCAATGGGTAGGATATATTGAATTATTGAATAGTTTCCAGTGCCCTAGTGGGCGTGGTCCTCATCGCTCCGCCTATACCAAGACAACATGTTCTCTGAACCTGTTGTATGGTCCTTATGTTGCACTTTTTCTCCATAGCAGTCCATCAAACTACTGAGACGTAAGTAAGTATTGGTCTTATCACGCTCCTGTAGAACTAGTGGACTATCCTCGGATTCAGGTGCCATTTCGAGCCTACGACCCGTCTACATAGTGCCCAACTGTACTGCCTGATGTTTCAATTGTGGATCTTTACCTATCTTAGGCTTTCCAATCTTAAATAAATGGGCTTCTTAGGAGTAGGTGATGGTACCATCATCGGTTCCCTGTTCGTTAGGTTGCATTGAGACTCCTGTTGCTGCGCTGCCTAATGTTTCAATATTAGGACCGTTACCTATTCCGAATTTTGAAGTCGGTGATGGGTCCATCGTCGGGTCCCTGTGTTGGGTCTCTAACCACTGCACTGCCTGATATTTTAGTATTAGTGTCTTTGCTTCTCCTAGTCTTTCCAATATTAAGAGAGGCCGTGATTGTCTCGTTGTCAGCCCCCTGTTTGTTGGGCGGTGTTGAGTCACATGCCACTGTACGGCCTGATGTCTGAAAATGAGAATTTCTGCCTATCCTAGTATTCCCAATCTTAGAAAGATAGCTTTGCCTTTAGTCTTAGCCAAACTCCTCACGGAGACTTGATCAATGCCCACCACAAGAAGAGTTCCTTCCTCCTTCTCCTCCCCGTCCAAGACCACCCATTTCTTTACGACCAAATCTTGGGTTTGCTTGTTTAAGACTGCTATCATGTGATCCGTCGCGATTTTCCCGCCCACATCCTTGATGGAGACCGTCACCTTTGTGAGCTGTGGGATGTCTATCATTCCCACAAGGTCGAGCTTTGCGCCCACGAGAGTGTGGATACTTCCAACGAGCTTTTTGGCCGTATTACAACATTCCGCCGATGCAAAACGCAACGTAAAGATGTCCTCTCTATACTCGCAGCCCATCATTTGTAAGGGTGGACCCTCTATATAGTTCTACACATGTTCGAAAATCCAATCGTAAACCAAATCCTCCACTTGGGACCGATGATCTGGTGGAATCCTACCGGATGCGTAGCCGATATTGATGACTGCATAAGTCAGCTCATCTCTGTTGTGCTTCCTTGTCACTCTGGAGTAAGAGGGCGGCTCCTTACCATTCACAGCGACCTTCTTCCCTTTTCGTGATGGCTGTGGCCTCAGTTTGGAAGTCACAGTCCATCATAAAGACTCAGGGGCCGTGCGCGCTTCCTTCGTTCCTCTTCCGACTTTGCCTCCCTCCGCAGAACACTGTCTGGAGTCTCCATTGCGAGATGGCTGAGTACTTGAAAGCGGGAAGATCTTTTTCTTCTTCAGCATTTTAGCAGTGTTTTGCTCTTCGGGAGATCTCATCCTTTTTCCAGCTTCCGTAGAAGTGCTTGGAATGTCAGTTCTATCCCTTCCAGCATCCTGCACTTTCGCCCGATTGCGTTGTGCCGGTACATACTCCTCTGTCTCCTTCATCATGCACCGAATCGCTTTCTCGGTCTGCTTGTGAGCTTAGCAAAGCCATCGCTCACTTCTGCCGTCATCTCTCAGCCCCCATATAATCTGATACCACAATGTGACTAGATGCAGCCCCACAAGCCTCAATCGACTTTAGATTCTCCTATGTTTTTGTTTTAATGTGTCATATAATTTTTAACGAAGAATGCCATGTCTTTTACTGCGTATTAGTAATATTTATTCAAAAAGGCTTTGAAAGACCATAGTGCGTATAATGAATAATAATATTCAAAATAATTATGCAACCAGAAGAGCGAGCAACAACACAAGAACCCTTTTCACCATAACACTCAACATATGCTTATTAAAATTGTTAAAGGAATTTTTTAAAATTGTCAAAGGATGATGTGTGGCAAAAAAAGTCAAAGAAGCTCAAAGCGCAAATTTCAAATTCATATATAAGAAAATTATATTATAAACACCCACATCAAACACACTGAGAGAAAGACAGAAATGGGAGCTCATTCAAAACTTGGGCCATTATGAAATCAACAACAACAACAAAAACACCTAACAATTTCCCACATTTCATCATAAAAGAAACGCGGGACAGTTAAAATTTAATTTTAATGAACATCTGCTGGCAGCACAAAAAATCCAAAACGAAATAACACTTTAGGTTGTTAAATAAAAAATTAGCAACATTTCGCATCGTTAAGGGATCATTAACTTCAATAGCGTTTTAGAGAAAATGAAAACCCTCAACCCCATGCGGTCGCTTAAGCCGCATGCAGCACGCCGCACCCACTCACTCACTCTCAGCACCCAAAGCACAGTAGTAAGTAATTAAAATGTAAAGAAATTTTCCCATAAAAAACAACAGCCACGGCGTGGCAATGACTTCTTTATATATGCGTTGAGTTTCTTTTTCTCCATTTTTTGCCATAAGGCATAAAGGCTCATACCATATCGAGTGTTTAGTATAATCCAAGTGACATATGACTACATCCGCATCCGCTCAATGACTTGACTTGGCTCAATTTGCTTTGCTTTGCTTAGCTTTGGTTCGGCTCGTTTCAGTTGGGCCTGAATGGCAGGCTGGTTTGGTTGCTTGGCTGGCTGCCTTTCTTGTTGGGTTTGCCTGACTTATAAGAAAACCATTCATTCTCATTTGGCTGACAGTTTTTTGGCACTCACATAAAAGTGTTTGGGTTTTTTGTCTCCTCTCATTTCTCTCGTCTCTCCTTGCTATGGCTCCTTAATGATAAACGGAACAAAATGATGGGCATTTTTGTGTTAAATTGCTTCAATGATTTTTCACATCTTTCTAACGGATTGCAAACAAATGTGAGAAAGACGGCAAAGAAGGCAGACTGGTAGAAAAAAAAAACGAAAACAAAAACACCAACCAGTCCAAGACCAAGAGGAGTAAGAAAAAAAAAAGTAAAGAAGTACTGCAATGCGTATACGTAATATTTATACAAAGCACACATATACGGACCCTGGTACGTATAATCAACAACAATCATAATAATAAAAAAAATAATCATACCATCTGCAGGACATAGACACACACATACCCATACGCACTTACCAACGGCTCTTGCTCTTTGGGCGTACACACGTATACAATAAATTGCAATAAATCACAATCTTAATGTACCCATACATACAAATAAAAGTGATAACAGCAAGAATTATATATGTATGTTTGTGTGTACGAATGTATTGAAATAGAATGTAAGGCAAGATAAATTTTCTTTTTGCAGATCTATTGTAACAATTACAAGGTCAACAGTTAAATGGAACCTTTTCTTAAAAAAAAGCCATATATAATAAAATGTCAATAGAGAGTTAATGTTTCTTTTGCCAGTTTGGGCTTCTATACTGGGAAGGACTATTTTGGCATAAGTCTTTACTTAATTATAAATTATGATAGAAAATAAAAATACAAACCTAGGAAAGTGAAAGCCCTCATAATGGATATCATTTAACAAGATTTTTGGAAGATATTGCTCAGGCAGCAGCATTATCAAGTGCGATTGGAAAACGTACAGACGATCACTTGCATCTTTTTTATACACTCCACCATAGGATGGGGGTATACTAATTTTGTCATTCTGTTTGTAAATCCTCGAAATATCCGACTAAGACCCCATATAGTATATATATTCTTGATCGTCATGACATTTTAAGTCGAACTAGCCATATCGGTCCGTCTGTCTGTCCATCCGTCTGTCCGTCCGTCCATCCGTCTGTCTGTCGAAAGCACGCTAACTTTCGAAGGAGTAAAGCTAGCCGCTTGAAATTTTGCATAAATACTTCTTATAGGTGTAGGTCGGTTGTGATTGTAAATGGGCTATATCGGTCCACGTTTTGATATAGCTGCCATATAAACCGATCTGGGATCTTAACTTCTTGAGCTAGAGGGGACAATTCTTATCCGATTTGGCTGAAATTATGCATGAGGTGTTTTATTATGACTTCCAACAAATGTGCTGAGTATGGTTGAAATCGGTTCATAACCTGATATAGCTCCCATATAAACCGATCTGGGGTCTTGACTTCTTGAGCCCCTAGTGAACGCAATTATTATCCGATTTGGCTGAAATTTTGCATAAGGTGTTTTGTTATGACTTCCAATAACTGTGCCTAGAATAGTTCAAATCGGTTCATAACCTGATATAGCTGCCATATAAACCGTTCTGGGGTCTGACTTCTTGAGCCACTAGAGGGCGCAATTATCATCCGATTTGGCTGAAATTTTGCCTAAGGTGTTTTGCTATGACTTTCAACAACTGTGCTGAGTATGGTTGAAATCGGTTCATAACCTGATATAGCTGCCATATAAACCAATCTGGAGTCTTGACTTCTTGAGCCTCTAGAGGACGCAATTATTATCCGATTTGGCTGAAATTTTGCATGAGGTGTTTTGTTATGACTTCCAATAACTGTGCCAATTGTGGTTCAAATCGGTTCATAACCTGATATAGCTGCCATATAAACCGATCTTGGGTCTTGACTACTTGAGCCTCTTGAGGGCGCAATTCCTATCCGATTGGAATGAAATTTTGCACGAAGTGTTTTATTATGACTTCCAATAATTGTGCCAAGAATAGTTCAAATCGGTTAATAACCAGATATAGCTGCCATATAAACCGATCTTGGGTCTAGACTTCTTGAGCCTCTAGAGGCCGCAATTCTTATCCGATTGGAATGAAATTTTGCACAAAGTGTTTTGCTATGGCTTCCAACAACTTTGCTAAATTAGGTTTAAATCGGTCAATAACCTGATATAGCTGCCATATAAACCGATCTGGGGTCTTGACTTCTTGAGCTATTAGAGGGCGCAATTCTTATCCGATTGGATTGAAATTTTGCACGACTGATCCTCTGATGACCATCAACATACGTGTTTATTATGGTCTAAATCGGTATATAGCCTGAAACAGCTCCCATATAAATCGATATCTATATTTTACTTCTTGAGCCCCCAAAGGGCTCAATTCTTATTCGAATTGGCTGACATTTTACACAGGTCTCCAACATATAATTTAATTGTGGTCCAAACCGGACCATATCTTGATATCGCTCTAATAGCAGAGCAAATCTTTTCTTATATCCTTTTTTGCCTAAGAAGAGATGACGGGAAAAGAACTCGATAAATGCGATCCATGCGATAAGATTGGGCCCGTCCGAACTTAGCACGGTTTTACTTGTTTTGTTTGTTTCTCTTTCGAGACGAGCTCAATGATCGGAGATTGCAAATGGAAAAGGAAAGCCAAGGATAGCAACACACACCAACCAATTTAATAATCTGCACCCCAACAGGCAAAAATCTTGAAAAATGAAACAATTCGGCAGTGCTCGGCCGTTCGAACCCATCGATACAACTTCCAATAGATGCACGGAATCATGTGAACAACGGAAGTAGTGTAATTGCCACAGACAAAAAAATCTGTCATTACACAAAAACACATGTAATGGGAAAAAGTACAGCTAATAGACAGGGTTGTCGAGCGTGGTAAATGCGGTAATTGTATCATAGATGCGTTTTCGCAATTAATACGATTCAAATATAACATACCAACGCACGACCCTTGAAGTCATATATCTAATATGGTTGAAAAGCCTTCTAACCAAAGACGAAATGCGTCCCGTGATGCTATTTTTGAGAATTTTTTTTTGTTCAAATTCAAGGGACTCCAAGAATAACTCCCCAAATAGTTTGTTAGAATTTTTTCTATTTAAAAATTACATAATTTTTTTAAATTCTTCCATAAAAAAGGGTTCTTATACCCGTATATTAATAAACATCCATTCAATCATTGTAGCAAATGCCCAGAAACCCAAATTGATGGTTCTTTCCCAAACAATACAAATAATAATTTTTCTAAAACAGCTCTATTTTTGGGTATTATTCTACCTAGTCCTTAACATTTTTTTTTTTTCGAAATTATATCCTTTTCAGTAGAGCCTTACATTAAGATAATCATTATTTGATATGCATATGTGTATTATATTTTTGTATGTATATATGTATAAACGAAGAGCTGTATAAATAATTGTATGTCTTTTCTTTCGTTTTCTTTAACAAACCTTTTTTATTTCCATTGGGCCCCGGAGGTTTGGCTGCCGCCGTTGCTGTTGCCGTCGTCGTGGAAGCTTTCGAAGACTTGGATTGTGGTGGATGTAACGATGACATGGGTATGGCCAAACAATTGCCGCCCAGTTCCACATCTTGAGCATCGAATAGGGGACATGGTGCATAGGCAACCTTCATGCCACGACCCGGTGAGGGGCTGACGCGAGCATAACGCCCCGTTGGATTGAGGCTAACGCGATCACTCATTTGGTAACGAGCACACTCTTACTAACACTTATGTTAAATTATTAATACTACTATAAACAAAAATGCAGGCACCACTCCAACACACATACACACACAAAACCATATGTGCTGTATGCAGGCGAGTGTGTGCGAGTGTACGAGTATAGGCATCACATTCTAAGTTTGGATTTGATTTAAGCTAAGGGAATGGGCATCATCACATTTGAATTTTGGACTTTAAGAAAATTTAAGGCGGTTTGAATTTGAATTGCAGTGACTATGGCGTAGCGCGAAGAAACACTCACTCACGTTTGATTCACGTAATTGACGACGATATATTCCGTTCACAGGCTTTTTAGAAGGTATTACACTCTTGCAAATCCTTGCGCTTAAGTTTCAGGCATTTTCCATAAATTTTGTTCTTTTTTTTTGGTTTTGCTTGTTTTCGATGGTTTTTTGTTACGGTGTCATTTGTTATTGATGGGGATTTTCTTGTTTGCTGCCATCTTCAACATTTTCATACCATCTTCAGCACTTTCTTTGCCCACATTGTGCATGCTTTTTTATTTGTTTGGGGAAGAGATGAAAAGGAAGCGGATATTTAAATTGATTTATTTGCGGCTTTATATATTCAAATTATTTTTCTTTTTATACCACTCTTTGTTTTTTCGAAGCTTTTGGTTTTTATAAGCCATATGTGTTTAGAAGCCTTTCAAATGGCGGATTATTTTTTTGGAAAAAGCCAAAAAACAACGAGCATGCAAGCATAATAATGGAGATGCTCTTTGTTAAGACAACTACAGCAGCTGGACTTTGAATTGAAACCAAAAAAAAAAATATCAAAAAATATTTTTTTAAATTTATTTTTAAAATACTAAAAGCTAAGGGCCTTCTTCACAAAACTACAATATATGAAGCCTTAAAATAGGTTTATTTGAGAGCTCTATAAAGGAAATATGCCAAATAAAAACTTTTCGAATCTACATAAGGATTAGTGAATGAGCCGTAAAAGTACGAGTATAATTCAAATTTTTTGCTTGTTAGGTAAGACTGGCAAAATATCGATGGTAGTATCGATATTTAATTTTTTGGCTGAATATCGATTGATATTTTCTCGATGGCCTATTGCAAAAGTTAAACTTTTTGCAAAACTTAACAAAAATAAGCAGTTCGACACTGAATGTATCTTTTAAGACACATTGCGCCTATAGAGGGCGCAATTTTCATACGATTAGATTAAGATTTTGAACAATGACACATTGTGCCTATAGAGGGCGAAATTGTATAGCCTCCTTTACAAAAATAAGCTGTCCTACACTGAATGAATTCTTTAAGACACATTGCGCCTATAGAGGGCGCAATTTTCATCCGATTAGATTAAGATTTTGTACAATGACACATTGTGCCTATAGAGGACGAAATTTTATAGTCTCCTTGACAAAAATAAGCAGTTCGACACTGAATGTATCCTTTAAGACACATTGCGCCTATAGAGGGCGCAATTTTCATACGATTAGATTAAGATTTTGTACAATGACACATTGTGCCTATAGAGGGCGCAATTTTATAGCCTCCTTGACAAAAATAAGCAGTTCGACACTGAATGTATCATTTAAGACACATTGCGCCTATAGAGGGCGCAATTTTCATGCGATTAGATTAAGATTTTGTACAATATCATATTTCGCCTATAGAGGGCGCTATTTTCATTCGATTAGATTACGATTTTGTACAATGACACATTGCGCCAATAGAGGGCGCAATTTTATAGCCTCCTTGACAAAAATAAGCAGTTCGACACTGAATGTATCCTTTAAAAAACATTGCGCCTATAGAGGGCGCAATTTTCATGCGATTAGATTAAGATTTTGTACAATGATTATTATTATTATTATTTATTAATAGATTGATTAAGAAATACAAAATAATACATGCATGTATATAATATTGATTCTTAAGCATACAATCTATATATGGCTTAGCACATATGCTGCTTGCCATGTTAAAATATTTAATCATTTATATAATTTTCAAACATCAAAACAGTTTATTATTAATTTTCTATATTTGATACAGCTTTCTAAATAAGAGTACAGAGAGGTAAGATTCGTGCCATTTAGTATGTTTAATGTTTCATTTTCTTCGAGACTTATTTTGTTAAAATAAAGTTTCCTAAATTCTTTCAAAATAGGACATTTTCCAATAAAATGTAAAGTATTTTCAGGTTCATCTGTGTTACAGATAGAACATATGCCAGTAGTGTTACTTCGAAATGCCCTGGAATTCAGATCAAGCAATCCACCTCTGGCTTTAATGATCAAGCTGGTAGCACGAGCAGAAAGATTCTCTGTCAGTGTTGGGATCATATTATAATCAAGATGTGGGTAGAGATCGTGAAACTGAGAATTTCTGGCTGCCGATTCAAAACTATATCGTTCCTTTACATTCAAGGCATCAATTATTTCCCTCCAATAGGCGCATAAGGGCAATCTATTGTTGGCGGGCAGATAGTTCAAATCCTGACATAATTCCGACCACACTTTTGCCCAGGAAATATTTAGTTTAAGGATTTCCTCTGCTAGAATTCGAGGAAGTCTACTAACTTCTAGTTGAAGTACCCTCTTGATGTAAAGAAAATGAGT
This sequence comes from Stomoxys calcitrans, assembly GCF_963082655.1. Classification (NCBI taxonomy): domain Eukaryota; kingdom Metazoa; phylum Arthropoda; class Insecta; order Diptera; family Muscidae; genus Stomoxys; species Stomoxys calcitrans. Next base: position 43,036,295 of record NC_081556.1, on the reverse strand, counting down.
TTTAAGGGTGGAGGAGTATAAGGAGTATAGTCCGGATTCTAGATACAACATATAATTAGGTGTGTTGTTAGGTAAGTAAAACATCTTTTTAATGAAAAAACGAAACAACTTTTCAACATCATCATATTTTTCGTAACCCCATACTTGAGCAGCATAACACATGATAGACTTTGAACAAGAGTCAAATATTTTTAATTTATTATCGTGAGAGATTCTTGGGTTATTTATATATTTCGACCACGTGGAGTTAATAGCAATTTTCGATGCCGATAATTTGTTCTTTAAATGGTCTTTGAAAGACAAATTGTACGCGATTTCCACACCGAGATAAGTATATCTGTTAACTATTTCTATATCTTCATCGTTGTAGCGGAAACGAAGACCGGACGATATCCTAGTACTCTTTCTAAAAACCATAACTTTCGACTTAGTAAGGTTTACTTTTAAGCTCCATGTACTGCAATATTCCTGCAAAGTGTCAATCATAATCTGTAAATCTTTAGGTGTATCAGACAAGATCACAATATCGTCGGCATAGAGTAGTATCTTCACGTGTGTGTTCGCGATATTTATTCCTCCAGTTAGAGCATCGGGTAAGTCATTTAAATATAGTGAAAAAAGAACTGGGCTAAGAATACATCCCTGTTTCACTCCCGACTCTACAGGAAAATATTCCGAGTATGTATTTCCATCCCATACTCTGCTTTTAGTATTCTTGTACAGTAATGTCACTATCGATACAATTTTCGTTGAAAGTCCTAAAGATGAGAGTTTGTAGAACAGACTGTTTCTTGGGATAAGATCAAAAGCCGCGGAAAAATCAACAAAAAAGGCATAAGTGGTCTTACCTTTAGCCTGGTTCAACTTCACAATGCTAACTAAATTGAAAATGTTGTCAATCGTAGAATAATCCTTTCTGAAGCCAGCCTGAAATTCATTCAAAATACTATTCATTGACAACCAGTTCGTTATCCTATTCAAAAGAATAGAGTTGAAAATTTTACAAACCGAGTCAATAAGCGATAAGCCTCTGTAGTTGCTTGGTACGTTTACATCACCTTTTTTGTGTAATGGAATCAGAATGGATTCAGTGAATGTGATTGGTATGTCTCCCTTAAGGAAGATTTGATTGAAAACGTATAACAGTTTTTGAAGGAAACATCTGGGAGCATGTCTGTAGAACTCATAAGGGATACCATCCTGCCCTGGGGACTTATTCGGTTTCAACTTCCTTATAACATTATATAATTCATAATATTCAATAGGGGAATCTAAGAACGGGTCTACGAAAAACGGCATGCACCAACTAATTTCCTGGGATTGACCAGACTTATCCAAAAGCGAGCTGAAATATCGTTTGAACTCATTTGCATCAATGTTTCCTTTCATGCTGTTCGAACTGGTACTTAATGATTTAGATAGTTCCCACCATTCCTTGCTACACTTTACTTCGTCTAACCTCATCAAGTTGTTGTTAAAATATTCCAACTTCTTTTCACTACACAGCCTTCGAAAACTTTTCCTTGATGAGTAATAGAGCCTCCTATTGTTCTCCGTATTCATTCTTTTGTACAATTTTAGCCTTCTGTACATAACAGACCGTGCACGGAAGCAAGACCAATCAAACCATCTTTGCCTAGGTTCAAAAAATTTTCTATTCCTCCTGTGGATATGAGCCTGTCTAATTGCCCGGGAAATGCTCTCGACCATAACATCAACAGGTAAACTATTCATTTGACCTAGATCAAGTAGCATGGTATTAAGTTTTCGTACATACTGTGCTTTATATATTCCTTTCCAATAAAGACGGTGTTGAATGTTGTTATCGCCTCCACTGCCCATTAGCCTAGGAATTCTGATTTGAAGGCACAAAGGCATGTGGTCAGAATATGGTTTAGGGGGAATCACAAGTTTCTCGACATAATGAATGAAAGTAGTGGAACAGATACAGTAATCAATAACAGAGTTACCCATTACACCGCAGAAACTGTATTCTCCCTCAACGTCGCCATCTATCCTACCATTTAATATAATACCGCCAATGTTCTCAACAATGTTCAATAGTTGTTTCCCACGAGAGTTTGTAGTTATATCTTTGGACTTTCTAACGGAATTAATATGAGAAATACCACGAATCATGTTGTTGTCTAAAATCTGGACGTTGCCAATTCTGGCATTCATATCTCCCATTAGGCAAAAGTTTGTTGGGCCAAGATCCAATAAAAAGGAGTCAAATTTTTCAGCCTCATGCTTCCAGCTAGTACAGTTTATGTAGATGGGAATTAAATAGACTGTGTTACCGCAAATATTTAAAGATAGAAATGGATTAGATTTTGTACAATGACACATTGCGCCTATAGAGGGCGCAATTTTCATCCGATTAGATTAATATTTTGTACAATAACACATTGCACATATAGAGGGCGCAATTTCATCCGATTAGACTAAGATTTTGTACAATGATTTCGCTCATAACTCCCAATAAATTTTATTAACCTTGGTTTTATTTGGTCTGTACATTGACATTGTTTCTCTATAAATCGATCTCCTGATTTTTACTTCTCATTTCCGTTTGCAATATAGATGATGGGAAATTTACGATAGTATCGATACTGTCGATATTTATTATTAAAACTATAGAAAATATCCAAAGTTGAAATTATCGATGGTTTGCCAGCTCTAATGTTAGGGCGAAGATTATCTTTTCATAATTTTTCGTTTTAAGACAAGCTTAATGATCAAAGATTTTTCTGTGATTTTTCACAACACACCCATCACTGTGGGAGGTGTTTTGTCCTTGGTTATGGGACTTATACAACAACATTAGGTATGGAGGCGTCAAGAGCCATACAATGGTAAGCCGTACTTTTATCGAATATACCGCGAAAACATGTTTACGATGAAAGCATGACACTAACCAAGTTGACACTTTTCATTCTAGATGTTCTTTTCCACCGCATGTGTTTTTCTGCTCTTTCTTTTGTAATGATGGACTTGATGGACTGCGATGCTGGCTACATTTGTGATGCTAGCAACATTTCTGATGCTGGCAACATTTGTGATGCTGGCAAACATTTGTGATGCTGGCAACATTTGTGATGCTGGCAACGTTTGTAATGCTGGCAACATTTGTGATGCTGGCAACATTTGTGAGGTACAATGCCATGTAAAACTTCTCTCCAAAGAAGTGTCGCACTGCGGCACGCCGCCCGGACTTGGCTATAAAAAGGAGACCCCTTATCATTGAACTTTAACTTGAATCGGACTGCACTCATTGATATGTGAGAAGTTTGCCACTGTTCCTTAGTGGAATGTTCATAGGCAAAATTTGCAATGTTTACCCAAGGTTAGGTTAGGTTTAATTTGCAGTCTGCCAGCAGACTCAATTAAACGTTTTCGTCCATTGTGATACCACAGGAACAGAAGAAGGAAGATGCCTTCTAGTTCCTACCGTTGGAACCATCCAGATCGCTTTAAAAAGCCCAACAACTTGCGAATGTTCACATCCGCTAAATCAGACAGGTTCTCAAAGAAATGATAACCGAAATTGAAACTCCTTCTGACTGCCCATGCAGGACACACACACAAAAGGTGCCACAAGGTGTTCCTTAGCGGAATGTTGATGGGCAAAATTTGCAATTTTTACTCTAGGTTAGGTTAGGTTTAATTTGCAGTCTGCCAGCAGACTAACTTAAACGTTTTCGTGCAGGTGCCACATACTTTTGAAATGATCACAGCTTCTTCTTTGTGACCATCTATCATTCATTGTCCTTCGGGCCTGATCCTGAAAATTTAGCTTCCATGTCGCTAGAATGTGTAGGGTAGTTCCTAGTCTCGCAAGCTCGTGCGCTTTAGAATTCCCTGGGATATCTCTGTGGCCCTGCATCCAGAGCAGGTGAATTTTGAACTGCTCAGCCATTTCGTTAAGAGATCTGCTACAGTCGAGGGCGGTTTTTGTGTTCAGATATTCGTTCTCCAGGGATTTAATGGCTACCAATCGTCGTAATGACATTATATCTTAGCCATTCCACCACTTCCATAATTGCAAGGATCTCTGCTTGATACACACTGCAGTGGTCGAGTAACCTCTTCGATATGATCAGTTCTCTATCTTTAGAGTATACCCCAAAGCCCACATGGTCGTCTAGTTTGGAACCATTCGTATAGAAATCTATGTAACTTCGATTACCAGAGATATCATAGTTCCAATCAGTTCTTTCAGGAATAGTGGTACAGTACGTTTTATCAAAAAGCGGCATTGTATCAAGGATAACACAGTGTCCGTAGCCACCATATGGTCAATGAGAAAGCTCCCTTCGCCTCACGGCAGTGGTCGCAGCAATCTGTCTAGCCATAATGTCAAGAGGCATTAGTTGTAGCATTTAATTCAGTGCATCAGATGATGTCGTTGTCAGTGCGGCTGTGATGCACAAGCAAGCCATCCTTTGGATTTGGTTGAGTATTGAGCAGTAGGTGAACTTTTGAAGCGCCGTCCACCAGACCACAGCACCATATAGTATTATAGGTCTGACAACTGCGGTATATACCCCATGCATGACGGGCTGTCTCAACCCCCAGCTTTTGCCAGTGGCTCTCTTGAGGGAGTATAGGGTAAGAGGTGCCTTTCTTGCCCTTTACAAAATGTTGAATTTTAAGTTCAATTTCCTGTCCAGCAAAGCACTCAGGTATTTTGCGCTTTCTGTAAATGGAACATTCCCTCCTCCCAAAGAGACACATGCCACTGTAAGCAACTTGTATCTCCTGATGAAAAGAACTACTTCTGTCTTGCACGGATATATACCTAGACCAATTTCGGTAGCCCACTTTGCTGTAGCACATAGAAATTCCTGAAGTATATCTCTGGGAAACTTTGCCCTAACCGCAATTGCTACATCTTTAGCTTACGCTAGCACTTTTACACCTTTTTATTTCAGAGCCTACAATATATTGTTAATGGCTATATTCAAAAGTAGAGGGGAAAGTACACCTCCTTGAGGTGTTCCTCTGCTGACACGTCTTTTGAACTACTCAAAGTGTGGAGAAAACACGTAGTGCTAAGTTGACCACTAACGTGGTCAGAAGGTTGTTCAAATAAGCGTGATAGGTGATTTGACCCCATCAAATGAGGATACGGAGTTGCCTATGAAGCCAGCTTACTCTTCTCAAGGGTCGGATCGCCTAAAAAGGTGAAGATATATGATACCATCAAGGCGAATGCGGCATCATAAAAGGGGTCGACCAAGCAATCAGAAGCGAGGTAAGAACAAACCAAGAGGGAAAAGAGTGGTTTATTGGTTAAAATGAGTCAGGCCTCGCACAGAGGCAAATCCAAATTTGCCCATGAACATTCCATTCAAGAACAGGGCCAAACTTCTCACATATCAGTGAGTGCTGTCCGATTAATGTTTAAGCTCATAAGGGGCCTCCCTTTTATAGGCGATTCCGATTGGCGCACTGTGGTGAACTCGACCTTAAAATTGTCGTTTAATTCAAAATTGAAATTTCAAGCTATAATAAAATATGATACACCACTCGAAAGGGTACAAATTTATCTTTTACATTCCGGAAAAAAATATGGTCTTAGGTTATTTAACCTGGTTGCATGCAGGTTCATGAACATGCACTTTTTTTATTTTTACATTATAACGTATAATTTTTATAAGATTTTTTCGGAAAAACTATAAATCATATGATCTTGAAACTTTAAACCTATTTGTTTTAGGCGTTGAACTAATTTTGCAAATTTTGTCACAATAAAAACCAAATATTTTCATATCGTAAAATTACAAATTTCTGCGATTTTAAAATACATGGAGATATAAATAATTATTCTCCCCGATTTCGCCCCATTTGGATTTTTGGAGCTTTTTATACCCACCATAATAGGATGGGGATATACTAATCTAGTAATTTCGCTTGAAACACCTCGAAATATTGACCTATATATTCTTGATCGTCTCGACATACTGAGTCGATCTAGCTAATCCCGTCCGTCTGTCAAAATCATGATAGCGGTCGAACGCGTAAATCCAACCGTTTGAAAGTATGCACAGATACTTAATATGGATGTAGGCCATTTTGGATTGCAATTGCGCCATATCGGTTCAGATTTGGATATAGCTCCTATATAAACTGATCTCATGAAATGACTTCTACTGTTGTAGCCCTATAAAAGGCGTATTTATTATCCGATTTTGCAGAAATTTGACACAGTGAATAATGTAAAGTCTTTCGACAAACGAGTCCTATATGGTTCAGATCGATCTATATTTGGATAGAGCTGCCAAAACTTATTAGACCACGAATGTGGTCCAAATCGGACCATGTTTCGATATAGTTGCTATGGATGCATATATGATACATTTTTCACTGGATTATGACGAAAGGTGGTATACCTATATACCAGCCGAATTGAATGCCTTTTCACTTGTTTTCTCTTCTTATAGGGCGAATCCAATGCACCGAGTAAAGCGGTTTGCTACTAAGGTTGCAAGGCCTCCAACTAGCCTAACCTTATATTGCAGGATAACGTTAGTTGACAAACATTGGTCAACTAAAAATGGAACATGTGCAAATGTGAAAAGTACGGCCGGGCCGAATCTTGGGAACACACTACCATGCTTAGGTTGGGCCTGGTTTAAGTGGCAGTTTGCTATCAGGCTCACTTCGATGTTTTCGTCCATTGTGACACTACTGGAACAGGGAATGCAAGATGTCTTTGAGTTCTTACCGTTGAACCATACAGATTGCTTTGAAAAGTCCAACAACTCTAAGAAATGAGAGACTTCTGGCTGCCAGTGCGGGTACATACACAGCAGATGTCCTATAGTGTCTTCTTCAACAATATTCTCACAGCTTCTGCAAAAGTCGTTACCTGCAACCTTCAGTCTGACAGCGTCTCATGACGAACACAATGATTGAGACGTCTGTGCTAGACAACAAATCAGTAGACCTCTTCAAGTCCAGATTAGGCCACATAATTCTGGAATGTTCACTTAATTTCGATTTGGCTGAACTTTTGTACACAGTGTTCTTTATCCAACATACATTTTTGATGTATGTTTTCTTAAATTCATACCAAAATTCTTCAGAGATAATTTATATTGATGCAAGCCTTTGGGGATTACAAATGGACCACATCAGTCCAAATTTGGCTGAAATTTTCCACTTAGAATACAGTTACGATGACCAACAATCGTGCCAAGTATGGTCAAAATCGAGGAATAACCTGACTAGCTCCTATGAATCCATGGTGGTGGATTCCCAAAGATTCGGCAGGGTCGAACTTAGTATATACATATTTATTTGTTTTCATTCTTCTCGCCACTTCATCGGTATAAAATTTAAGAGAATAATTAATAGATGTGTACTTTAGATCGAATGATTTCTTATTATACCCACCACCGAAGGATGGGGGTATATTCATTTTGTCATTCCGTTTGCAACACATCGAAATATCCATTTCCGACCCTATAAAGTATATATATTCTTGATCAGCGTAAAAATCTAGGACGATCTAGACATGTCCGTCCGTCTGTCCGTCTGTCTGTTGAAATCACGCTACAGTCTTTAAAAATAGAGATATTGAGCTGAAATTTTGCACAGATTCTTTTTTTGTCCATAAGCAGGTTAAGTTCGAAGATGGGCTATATCGGACTATATCTTGATATAGCCCCCATATAGACCGATCCGCCGATTTAGGGGCTTAGGCCAATAAAAGCCACATTTATTATCCGTTTTTGCTGAAATTTGGGACAGTGAGTTGTGTTAGGCCCCTCAACATCCTTCGTCAATTTGGCCCAGATCGGTTCAGATTTGGATATAGCTGCCATATAGACCGATCCTCCGATATAGGGTGTTAGGCCCATAAAACCCACATTTATTATCCGATTTTGCTAAAATTTGGGACAATGAGTTGTGTTAGCCCCTTCGACATCTTTCTTGAATTTGGTCCAGATCGGTTCAGATTTGGATATAGCTCCATATAGACCGATTTCTTGATTTATGGTTTTGGGCCCATAAAATGCTCATTTATTGTCCTATGTCGCCGAAATTTGGGACAGTAAGTTAGGTTAAGGGCCTTGACATACTTCTGCAATATCGCACAGATCGGTCCAGATTTGGATGTAGCTGCCATATAGACCGATATCTCGATTTAAAGTCTTGGCCCATAAAAGGCGCATTTATTGTCCGATTTCGCCGAAATTTGGGACAGTGATTTGTATTAGGCTCTTCAACATTTTTATGCAACTTGTCCCAAATCGGTCCAGATTTGGATATAGCTGCAATGTAGAGCAATATCTCTATTTAAAGCCTTGGCCCCATAAAAGGCGCATTTATAATCCGATTTCACTGAAGTTTGACACAGTGTCTTACATTAGGCTTTTCTACATCCGTGTCGTATATAGTTCAGATCGGTTTATTTTAAGATTTAGCTAGTATACTTATTAGTATTTGGTCCAAATCGGAACTTATTTTGATATAACTGATATGGGACATAAGGTATGAAATTTTCACCGAATTTTGATGAAAGGTGGTTTACATATACACCCGAGGTGGTGGGTATCCAAAGTTCGGCCCGGCCGAACTTAACGCCTTTTTACTTGTTAGTTTTTGATTTGGTTTTAAGGCCACATCTATTGAAGTATAGATTTGAAATTTTGGTTTCAAATAATTCAAAAGATGGCGCAGGGGTGAGGGGCCTTTCAGCTAGTAAATCAATTAAAATCGAAAACACATTTTAGGTAAAGTGCTACTTTTATGAAGTTGGTGTAGAATTTGGCCAACATTTTTGATTTAAGGGCAAAGATATCAATGACAAAAAATTTTTCATCAATTTTATGAATATCAAAAAAATATCGTTTAATATAGAGAAACTTTTTTATATTAATTTTTTTAATCTGTAACTTGGGCCACGCTATTTCCGTTTTTTTTAACAAAAATATTTACCACAAAATACACAGGGAACTTATCTATGTAATCTCATAGCTTATGTTTATTTTTTGACAATTTTTTTGAAAAAAATCAATACCTAGATACATATGCACAAACAATATCAGTTTTATCACTTAAAGACCTCTATAAATTTTAAATATCAAGCATTATAGTCAACGTCTTATCGTCTTATTCAAATTGAAATCTTTTGGGTACTTGCCATAGTGTTCTTCTTTGATATAACTTATAAAAGGTTTCTTCTTCCAGCGGATGGGACGCGAACAGAATATAAGGTAGAAAATATTTCTCATTTTCCCTTTGGTAAATACTGGAAATTGGCTTCAGAGGAAGCGAAAGAATTCTGATGATGACACCACAGTTGACTAATGAATACTGAAGACAGTCAGTTGTCGATCAACTGTCATGGATCAACTGTCAAAGGCGATAAGAAAGAGGCCATAGCACGAGCTGAACATGGAGAAGCGACTTAGATGGGTTATAAATTTCAACCACAATACAAAAGAAAACAGTCAAAGACTGTTGTGGTTCCCAAAATAATTTACACTGGGCTACAAGTTAGCAACCTTTTTTGGGGAATTAATAAATAAATGCCACTATGGACATACACCTAAGCCATTAGTCGGCTTGTTGTGCGCTCTAATACTCAAAAGTAACCTCGAAAAATAAAATCCAAGTCTGATATTCCAAACAGTTAACAAAATCCGTAAATGTTTTCCATAACACGGCCCTAAGTTGGTTCATGTCTGACATTGTGTCTGTTATCCGCGAAAGCCGGGCAATAAGATATTCTCCAACGCCTCATCATCAACCCCACATGGCCAACACATGCTATTATTGGTCGCACCAATTGTGCATAAGTGAGCTCAGAGTCCTATCTTTCCCGATGCAAATTTTGCCCATGCACATTCCACTAAGGAACAGGGGCAAACTTCTCACATATCAATGAGTACAGTCCGATTCAAGTTTAAGCTCGATGATAAGGGGCCTCCTAAAATCTTTTCGTGATTTTTTGAACAAACTCTAGCTCTAGGTCATATTCAATGCTTTCTATTCTAAATATAGCAAAGCAAAAAATTTGTGAAAGTTAGGCAAGTGTGTGCAGACGATTCCAAGATGCCCATCTACCAATGATGGAGGCAATCCAGATAAACCTCCATCGGGGCGAGACTGCTACACACGCTCTGATGGAGAAAATCAGCAAGTGCAAGATTTATATTGCCTTAAATCAGAAGCCATGGATGATCCGGAACAAAATATCTGGACTGAACCATATCAACTACCAATTGTTCTATGCTAACACTGGTACTCGGCCATGGACCAGCGTTATTTGTCATAAAAATTTTTACCATATATTCTCCCCAAAGTTGTCAACGTCGGATGCAACAGTGGTGAGGCAGGGAGACGGTGGAGCATACCTGGCATCACTTTATCTGCCTTTCGACTCTCTGAAACCGCCACCCACGTCGGAGCTGCAACATCTATTGAGGAAAGTAAAACAGACAGGAAACAAGGTTCTAATAGGGTGCGATGCGAACTCTCACCACATTTCGTGGAGTAGTACCAACATTAATAAGCGGGGCCAAGTTCTGCAGAGTTCTTGAATACCAACGACCTTATAACACTTAGTAGACAACACCGCTACCTTTGTTAATAGGATTAAGTAGAAGGTATTAGATGTGACGATATGTTGGGAAAATCTAATCGATGAGGTTCAGGATTGGAGGGTCTCCATGAAACACTTTTTCTCTGACCTTCGCTACATTAGGCTTAGAATAGCACGGCCAACGCCGAATCCGACACGGCTCAAGGAATACAAAAAGATTACCAGAGCGGCAAAAAGTGCCTCCTGGAAGCTTTTCTGCGAACAGGTCGATAGCGTTAATGACGCCGCCAAGATAAAAAAGTTTCTCTCAAAAACCCATGTCCAAACTGAAACATTAGTAGACGATATGGGTGTGAGAGCGGAGACAACGGAAATATGGTGAGGCTTTTGATGAAAACGCATTTCCACAGGATACTACGGGACTCACGGAGACACCGGAATTTAGGAAAAATTACGTTGATCGAAGGTTTATAATTACGAAATTTATGATGAAGGAATCCTTGAGAAGCTTCAAACCATTTAAGTCACCCGGACCTGATGGAATATTTCCGGCGTTACTACAGAAAGAGGCAGACTATCTGGCGCCTCATCTGGAAAAAAATTTCACAGCGTGCCTAGAACTTGCATATAGTCCGAAAGCCTGGCAAAAGGCAAGGATGATGTTTATATCAAAGCCCGGCAAGGCAAGCTATGCGACACCAAAGGCCTACAGACCTATAAGCCTTACATCATTTCTGCTCAAAACCATGGAACGTAATGTGGACACCACGATAAAGAGTAGGACATCCTGCGAACTGCTCAAATACAAACAGCATGCCTATGTCCAGGGAAGTTCGGTGGAGACTGCCCTGCACGAGGTTGTGCATAAAATAGAAGAATCCCTCGATGCGAAAACGAACGGCAATGCATTGACATCAAGGGTGCTTTTAACAATGTGCGAAGCGACACACTGATTCAATCCTTACACCAGTACCGGGTGGACCCAGTCGTTAGAGACTGGATAAACCATATGCTAAGGAACAGCTGGATAAATTGTGTGTCCCATGGCAAAAATATAAGGGAGAAAATGACACAAGGCATGCCACATGGGGACATATTATGGCCACTCCTTTGGGTGACCACCACAAATGACATATTACGGATGCTAACTGAGGAGAGCTTTGAACCCGTCTGCTAAGCTGACGATGTTATAATACTTCTAATGGGTTAGGACCCGAACGAGCTATGCAGAAGGGCCAAAAGGGTCTTACATATGGCATATGACTGGGCTAGACCTAAAGGTCTCATTGTTAACCCAGAGAAGACTGAAATATGCCTGCTCACGAGGAACACAAAGGTGGGCCAATTTAACTTACCACGTTTCCTCAATAAGACAATTTCGATATCTGACAAGGTCAAATACTTAGGTGTGTTCTTGAACAGGAAACTGAATAGGAAGTGTCACATTCAGGACAGCGTTCTGAGAAGGCTCACAGATGTTGGGCACTATGTGGACGGCCCATAGGCTCGAAATGGGGCCTGAAACCGAAGATATTCCACTGGCTCGACAGGAGCTTGATTAGACCAATACTTACTTACGCCTCAGTAGTTTGGTTAAATGTGAGACAGCCTCTGAGGAGTTCCGGGCGATCACGAAATGCGTGAGGTGGTGTGGGCTAACGCGAGGACATCGAGTGTGAACATTTTTACGGACAGTAAAATTGCCATAAGGGCAATAACAACCAGGACGATGATGCCACGAACATTCTTGCAGTCTAAGAAGGAGATTAACGCCTTCTTTGAGAATGACAAAATCCGCATCATTTGGGTGCCGGACCACAACGGAGTAAGAGTTCAGAAGATTTGGCAGAGAAGGACAGAGGACTGCGGTCAATAAACTTGGTTAACCCAAAGCCTTTCGGGTGGATGCAGTCAGAGTTAAGGGCGTGGGCGACGAATGAGCATGCTACCCAATAGAACAGCGAAACGGTCGGTAGGACGGCGAAAATCCTATGGGGGGATTTAGATCGTGAGAAGACGAGGCAATTACTGAAAGGAAGTAAGAAGGAGGTCGGTATAGTTTTCGGTATCGTGAGGGCACACTAGGACTACGAAGATGATGAGACGTTGGAGCATTTCCTTTGGCATTGCCCGGCTTTTTAACAGATACCGGCATTTTGGTGGGAACACAATACCAGACATGAACCAACTTAGGGGTGTGGCATGAAAAACAATTAAGGGTTTGGTAAGTGCTACGGAATTCGAAGCTTAAATTTTCGTTTTTGAGACTACGTTTTTAGTTTTTAGAGCGCACAACAAGCCGATTACTGGGTTAGGCGTATGTCTTAAACGGCATGGGGCAGATTAATATCTGCACCCTCTTCAACTTACTGCGCTAAGGGGAGTTAGAGGACTTATAGAAGACTATTTCAAAACAAAAGTATGCTCTTTCCTGGACTCAATAGTCGTTGGGTATGAAGAGCACTTTAATCAATTGGAGAAAGTTGTTGATGAAGTACATTGTGTATCAGAAATCCCGATCCGCCATGCCACTCAAAGTGAATTGAAAACAGCGCACGCTTGCCTCACTTTTATAATTCCTGTGCCATGCTATTTTTTGAATAGATACCATTGAATATGATCTCGCGCTACAATATGTTCCAAAAATCATGTAAAGCACCTTAATCCATTTGAGAAAGTTGTTGATGAAGGTATATGGTGTATCAGAAATCGCGATCCACCATGCCAGTCAAAGTGCATTGAAAACAGCACACACTTCCGTAGCAGAATTGGCTAAGATACTCAATAACGTATTTGTTAAATAAAATGTCATACTAATGGGATAGAAAAATGTGGCTTAAAGGGGTTTGCGAAGATAACTCTTGGAATCGGTTTATAAGGCAGAATGTCCAAACATATATTCCTTATATGGGATCTCAGCTTAAGATTTCAAATTGTTACAAATGTTATGACTACTTTAATATACCTTCGTTCTATATAGGAGCCTAAAAATATGTTAAGCAATCAAATTTTCAATTGAAGTGCAGAATCCCAAAAGCTTTTATGCCATCACATACAAAACGATTTGGTTTGATGGGTTTCTGTTAAGATATGACTATCAATGTATGTGTGTGTGAGTGTTCAAAGGCAACTATTAAATACAAATTCCAACATACAAAGACAAAGTCACACACTCACACAGATGCTCAATCGAATGTGCTCTGTGTTTAGTTTCTTTCAGCGTCCTTTTTGTTGTTTGCTCAAAATTATACACCTGAGTTAACGCTATTTTGAAACCACAATGATTCTTTGAAATTCTTTTCATTTCACATACTGTGTTTCTTGTTTTCGTTTCTTTGGCAAAATAAAAAACCTACAAAGCCTGCCTCTCACATACAAACATACACACACACACATAGGATTGCATTTATGATAAAGCCTTTCTGCAACAACAAAAACTCTTACCAACACCGACAGCAAGAAAAAGGAAAACTAACAATCCATTCGGCAACAAGAAAAGTGAAAATGAAAAAAAACTCTCGCAATAAGTGAAAGCAAAATTTCAAGACGTTTGGGGGCAAAAAAGGCAGCAACAATAATACAATACCAGAAATACAAATCAGGCAAACATAAACGGAGACGGCACACATGTTTCTCACACCGATACAAAGACACACACACATATGATAAGGTAAATCACAAAAACAAAAAGCACAAGAATGGTCAGTAGCAGCAGCAACAATAGCAACATATGGCATATTCCATTAAAAAAGTGTGGAATTTTCACCATTGAAAGTTGGAATAGAGCATACCGAAAGTTGGAATAGAGGATACCGGAAGTTGGAATAGAGGATGCCGGAAGTTAGAATAGAAGATACCTATTCCAACTTCCGGCGGGTGGCCTAAATGTTTCATCTAATGCATGTTGCTAACGTCTTCCTCATCCATATTGCACGATATCCGCTAACAAATCTCCAGCTTACTCGTGTTGTCCACTTCCTGAACAATGGAAGCACTGATGCAGACGAATGTAAATACTTGGCATTGCATTCTACAAACACACAGTTGGAGAAAATCGAAAAAAAAATAGTAAACAAGTAAAAAGGCGTTAAGTTCGGCCGGGCCGAACTTTGGATACCCACCACCTCGGGTATATATGTAAACCACCTTTCATCAAAATTCGGTGAAAATTTCATACCTTATACTCATATACCTCATACCGATCTGAACTATATACGACACGGATGTCGAAAAGCCTAACATAAGACTTTGTCAAATTTCAGTGAAATCGGATTATAAATGCGCTTTTTATGGGGCCAAGAGTTTAAATCGAGATATCGGTCTACATGGCAGCTATATCCAAATCTGGACCGATTTGGGCCAAGTTGCGTCAACATGTCGAAGAGCCTAACACTAAGCATTGTCCCCAATTTCGGCGAAATCGGACAATAAATGCCTCTTTTATGGGCCCTAAACCTTAAATTCAGAGATCGGTCTATATGGCAGCTATATTCAAATCTGGACCGATCTGGGCAAAATTTAAGAAGGACGTCGAAGAGCCTTACCAAACTCACTGTCTCAAATTTCAGCGACATCGGACAATAAATGCGTCTTTTATGGCCCCAAAACCTAGAACCTAGATATCGGTCTATATGGCAGCTATATCCAAATCTGGACCGATCTGTGCGATATTGCAGGAGTATATCAAGGGGCTTAACTTAACTCACTGTTCCAAATTTCGGGGACTTCGGGCAATAAATGAGCATTTTATGGGCCCAAAACCATAAATCAAGAAATCGGTCTATATGGCAGCTATATCCAAATCTGAACCGATCTGGACCAAAATAAAGAAACATGTCAAAGGGCCTAAGGCAACTCACTGTCCCAAATTTCAGCGAAATCGGATAGTAAATGTGGCTTTTATGGGCCTTACACCCTAAATCGGAGGATCGGTCTATATGGCAGCTATATCCAAATCTGAACCGATCTGGTCCAAATTAACGAAGGAAGTTGAAGGGCCTAACACAAATCCCTGTCCCAAATTTCAGCGAAATCGGATAATAAATGTGGCTTTTATGGGCCTTAGACCCTAAATCGGAGGATCGGTCTATATGGCAGCTATATCCAAATCTGTACCGATCTGGTCCAAATTAACGAGGGAAGTTGCAGGGCCTAACACAAATCCCTGTCCCAAACTTCAGCGAAATCGGATAATAAATGTGGCTTTTATGGGCCTTAGACCCTAAATCGGAGGATCGGTCTATATGGCAGCTATATCCAAATCTGAACCGATCTGAGCCAAATTGACAAAGGATGTCGAAGGGCCTAACATAACTCACTGTCCCAAATTTCAACAAAATCGGATAATAAATGTGGCTTTTATGGGCCTAAGACCCTAAATCGGCGGATCGGTCGATATGGGGGCTATATCAAGATATAGTCCGATATATCCCATCTTCGAACTTAACCTGCTTATGGACAAAAAAAGAATCTGTGCAAAATTTCAGCTCAATATCTCTATTTTTAAAGACTGTAGCGTGATTTCAACAGACAGACGGACAGACGGACAGACGGACGGACATGGCTAGATCGTCTTAGATTTTTACGCTGATCAAGAATATATATACTTTATAGGGTCGGAAATGGATATTTCGATGTGTTGCAAACGGAATGACAAAATGAATATACCTCCATCCTTCGGTGGTGGGTATAAAAATATGCCGTGCGAGAATGGGTAAAGATATCTCTGTGAAATTTGAAACTATATTAACTGAGATATTAGCGAGGTCGTGTGCAAAATCTCAAGCCCTAGGTTTTCCGAGCGCCTTTTAAGAGGCTCATAAAATTTGTCACCTCGGTATTTCAAAAATTTATTGGAACTGCCAAATCTTCATTTATGGACCGATTTTCGAAATTCAAATTGAAAAATATTCTTAGAAAAATCGAACAGAGATATCTAAGCAATAAGATATCCTCTTGAATTGGGCAGATAAAAGTATCCTTAAAAACAAAAAATAAATTCTACACGAATTTCTTTACAAAAATCTCCAAAATATCACTTTCGAGCAAAGATGGTTTCAAATGCGAAATTTTTAGTAAATTTGCAGCATGGATTTAGTGGACATATGGAGTAAAAAACCAGTAAGGAAGGCCATCATTCGGGCGGTGCCGACTGTATAATGCCTTACACCTATCCCATAAGTACAATGTGGGAGCTATTGGGTTGCCCAAAAAGTAATTGCGGATTTTTTAAAAGAAAGTAAATGCATTTTTAATAAAACCTAAAATGAACTTTAATCAAATATACTTTTTTTCTAAAGCAAGCTAAAAGTAACAGCTGATAACTGACAGAAGAAAGAATGCAATTACAGAGTCACAAGCTGTGAAAAAATTTGTCAACGCCGACTATATGAAAAATCCGCAATTACTTTTTGGGCAACCCAATAGATCCAGTTTTGATTTGCTTTGGCGGATGTTTTTAGATGGTTTATTAAGAAATCCCTATCAAATTTCGAGTAAATATGTTCAAACTGTAGTAACTGCGATTGACAAATTACAACATTATTGAAAACTACTCAAATTCTCAAAATCGGACGAACATATATGTATATGGGAGCTGTACCCAAATTTGAACCGATTTCAACTTCTCAGATACTTTGGCAGTCGTCGAGGAAAGTATTTTGCAAAATTTTGGCACGATTGATCAATAAATGCGCTTGCTGTGACTCTAGAAGTTTAAATCGGGCGATATATATAAAGGGTGATTTTTTTGAGGTTAGGATTTTCATGCATTAGTATTTGACAGATCACGTGGGATTTCAGACATGGTGTCAAAGAGAAAGATGCTCAGTATGCTTTGACATTTCATCATGAATAGACTTACTAACGAGCAACGCTTGCAAATCATTGAATTTTATTACCAAAATCAGTGTTCGGTTCGAAATGTGTTCAAATTTTGACAAATTTTGTTCAGCGATGAGGCTCATTTCTGGTTGAATGGCTACGTAAATAAGCAAAATTGCCGCATTTGGAGTGAAGAGCAACCAGAAGCCGTTCAAGAACTGCCCATGCATCCCGAAAAATGCACTGTTTGGTGTGGTTTGTACGCTGGTGGAATCATTGGACCGTATTTTTTCAAAGATGCTGTTGGACGCAACGTTACGGTGAATGAACACATTTCGAACCGAACACTGATTGTTGCGTTGCTCGTTAGTAAGTCTATTCATGATGAAATGTCAAAGCATACTGAGCATCTTTCTCTTTGACACCATGTCTGAAATCCCACGTGATCTGTCAAATACTAATGCATGAAAATCCTTACCTCAAAAAAATCACCCTTTATAATCAAGGAAGCCTTGAGGAGCTTCAAACCATTCAAATAATTCTGACCTGATGGAATATTTCAGGCATAACTACAAAAGGAGATCAACTATTTGGCGCCTCATATGGTCATTATTTTCACAGTGTGCCTAGGACTTGCATATACTCCGAAAGCCTGGCAGGAAGCAAGGGTTTTATTTATATTCAAGCTCGACACGGCACACGGTTAAACCATGGAACGTATTGTCGACACCATGATAAAGAGTAGGACATCCAGCGAACATCCTCAAATACAAACAGCATGCCTATGTCAAGGGAAAGTCAGTGAAGACTGCCCTGCAGGAGGTTGTGCATAAAAGCGAAGAATCCTTAGATGCCAAAACGTTACACCGGCGGAATACATACAAATCGAAGGGGCTTTTAGCAATGTGCGGACCGACACATTGATCTAATCCTTAGACCAGTATCAGGTGGACCCGGTCCTTAGAGACAGGATAAATCATATGCTAAGGAACTGGTAGATACATTGTGTGTCCCATGACATAAATATAAGGGAGAAAGTGGCACAAGGCACGCCACAGGGGGGGCATTTTACCGCCACTCCTATGGGAACCACCATAAATGACCTATTACGGAGTCTGACTATGGAGGGATTTGAACCGCATGATATGTAGACAATGTTATAATACTTTTAAGGGGGAAAGATCCGAACCAGCTATGCAGAAGAGACGAAAGGGTCGTGCATACGGCACACGACTGGCACAATGTTAACCCAGAAAA
Organism: Stomoxys calcitrans; assembly: GCF_963082655.1. Classification (NCBI taxonomy): domain Eukaryota; kingdom Metazoa; phylum Arthropoda; class Insecta; order Diptera; family Muscidae; genus Stomoxys; species Stomoxys calcitrans. The sequence continues at coordinate 43,017,658 of NC_081556.1, read as the reverse complement.
GACTGAAATTTGCTTGTTCACGAGGAAGACGAAGGTGGGCCAATTTGACAGACCACGTTTGCTCAATAGAACGATATTGATATATGACAAGGTTAAAGTGAAATTGGAAGTGTCCCATTCAGGAGCGTACCGAGAAGGCTCACAGATGTTGGGCACTATGTAGACGAGCCGTAGGTTAGAATTGGCGCCTGATTCCTAGGATAGTTCACTTGCTCTACAGGAGCGTGACAAGACCAATACTTACTTACGCCTCAATAGTTTGATGGACTGCGATAAAGAAAAAATGCAACGTAAGGACCATACAACAGGTTCAGAGAACATGTTGTCTTGGCATAGGCGGACTGTATAATGATCAGGCTGTCTAAAACAGATATAAGTCCTTGGGTTCTTAATGTAGACCCCTAGTCCCAATCTGTCCTCTAGCTTAGATCCACCCGTGTAACATGATCTTCCAGATGGTAAAACTGGGGTTTCGTCAGTCATCACCACAAGTGTCGTTTCAGGTATGCGATGGGAAACCTCTTTCATTCCTTCCAGATTTTCTATCGTTTCCTCGATTATACCGCGGTGGTGTGAGCTGCTTCTTTCCTCTATCCATTTTCGCATTGCTTTAAGTCGCATAGCCGCAGTGGCGGATATCTAGAATAGTCTCCAGTGCTCTAGTGGGCTTGGTCCTCACCGCTCCGCCTATGGCAAGACAACATGTTCTTTGAACCTGTGGTATGGTCCTGATGTTTCACTTTTTTGTGCATAGCATTCCACTAAACTACTGAGGCGTAGCAGTTCACCAAACTACTCACGCTCCTGTAGAGCCAGTAGACTATCCTCGGATTCGGATTCAACATAGGGGAGCTTTCTCAGTAAGCTCCTGAATGTGAGACTTCCAATTAAGTTTCCTAACCAAGATCACTCCTAAGTATTTGACCTTGTCAGATATCGAAATCGTTTGTTGAGGAAATATGGTGCGTCGATTTGACCCACCTTCATCTTCCTCGTGAACAGGCATATTTCAGTTTTCTCGCGACATGGAGGAGTCGCGACGATTGGCATAAACATCTTCTCAGACAGCCAGGAAGCCATTAAATCCCTGGAGATCGTATTTCTGAACACAAAAAACGCCCTCGACTGTCGCAGATATCTCCTAACGAGATGGTTCAGTTCAAAATTCACCTGTTCTAGGTGCCGGGTCACAGAGATATTCCAAGGAACTGTAAAGCGGTCAACCTTCGAGACTAGGAACTACCTTACACATTCCAGGAAAACTGGAATCGGTGGCTATTCCTCTAGCGAAATTTAAGCTAAGTTTTCAGGATCAGACACGAAGGACAACGAAAGAGGGGGTTGTGAGCATTCCAAAACTATGTGGCCTTATCTAGACTTGAAGAGGTCTACCGTTTTCCCCCACTGGCAAGGACAGACGTCTGAGTCATTGTGTTCGTCATGGCAAGTCACTGTCTAATCGGAAAGTATGCTGACAGACTGAAGGTTGCCAGTAACGACTTTTGCAGAAGCTGTGAGGACGTCGAAGAAGAAGAGACTATAGAACACCTTCTGTGTGTGCGTGAGGATATCGAAGAAGAAGGGACTACAGAACACCTTCTGTGTCCCGCACTGGCAGTCAGAAGGAGTTCCACTTTAATTTCTCATTCTCTCTTTGAGAACCTGTCGGAATAAGCGGATATGAACATTCGCAAGTTGATGGGCTTTTTAAGGCGACCTGAATGGTTTCAACGGTAGGAACTAGAAGGCATCTTTCTTCTTCAGTTCGTGTGGTATCACAATGGACGAAAACGTCTAAGTGAGTCTTAGGTTTAAGTGGCAAGCTTTATTCCTTCGAAAGTTAGTTGAAAGACAGACGGACATGACTAAATCAACACGATCAAGAACATATATACTTTGTTGGGTGTCAGATCAATATTTCGATATGTTACAAACAGAATGACGAAATGACTATACCCCCCATTCTATGGTGTAGGGTATAAAATTACTCCAACTCCCTGCTACAACCCTTGGTTCGAGCTATGATTGCTGAAACTGATACAAGGTTGACTTTTATATTTCGGGATTGGACAACTCTTGGGTTGCAATCTGCCAATTGACAGCTCTATCGTAAAGCTGGACTTTTTGAGGTTATACGTACTGAGAACATTTTGATATACGAGCTATATTTGTGTTGTTTACAGTAACATAAAAGATTCATCTCGCCAAAAAAATGGAATTAAATCTTGAACATTTTCGTGCGATTATTTGTTGCAACTTTCGATATAAACTAACTCAACAACAGTGCATCGATGAACTTAATTAAATTTTTGCTCCATCAAGGACCTGTGATTGTTGATGGTATGGTGAATTCAACCGAGGTCGTAGTTCACTCCAAGACGAATTTCGTGGAGGTCGTGCATAATCAGTTTTTGTTCCAAAAACCATTGATGGTGTGAGCCAACTGATACTGCAAGATCGTCATGTGACCTATCGTGAGATTGAGACAACCTTTGGCATAAGTGGGACCAGCATACATTCAATATTGCATGAACATTTGACAGTCAAAAAATTTGTTCGCGTTGGATCCCACACAATTTGTCAATCTCTCAAAAAAAGGCTCGTGTCGAAAGAAATGCTCCAAAAATTTGGAAACATCTACATTTTTGAACACTCAAAACATCGGTTTGATGAGTCATCTACCGTATAGTCCTGATTTGGCACTTCTTCTTTTTATTTCCTTACGTAAAAAATAAAATGAGAGGTCAACATTTTCGACACCTGAAGAAGCAGTTGATGTTTTCAGAATCCATGTTTTGGAGATACCTCAATCAGAGTGGTAAAAGTGCTTCGACAATTGGTACAAACGCATGCAAGAGTGTACACTCAACCAAATTTGTTATTCAAAACAGCAAAAATATTTGCTAAAACAGCAATTTTTGTCTGCTGAAAATGGGAAATCAGACATTACTGCTGTTTCAGAAAACATAGGGCTGCTGTTTTAGCAACTATTTCTTACTGCTATTTCATCTAACAAAATCTGCTGTTTAGAGTACACAAGTCTGCTGAAAAAATTCGTATGCTACTTTTTATGGTTGCCTGTTACTTGTTTTGATTACGTTAGCCATTACTTAGAATTTTTTTTAGAAATTTTGTTGGAGAATGTTATTTTTAGCAAACTTTTTTCTATGAGTGTATAGTTCCTAATGGGGAATATTTTGAAAAAAAAATGCGTTTGCTACTTTTTATGGTTGTCTGTTACTTGTTTTGATTACGTTAGCCATTTTTTAGAATTTTTTTTAGAAATTTTGTTGGAGAAATTTATTTTAAGCAAACTTTTTTCTATGAGTGTATAGTTCCTAATGGGACATATTTTAAAAAAAACTGCGTATGCTACTTTTTATGGTTGCCTGTTACTTGTTTTGATTACGTTAGCCATTTCTTAGATTTTTTTTTAGAAATTTTGTTGGAGAAATTTGTTTTTAGCAAACTTTTTTCTATGAGTGTATAGATCTTAATAGGGAATATTTTGAAAAACAATAAAGCGATTTTCGATGACGGTTTTCGATGTTGTTGTTCTCTAATTCCGAATATAAAAGGCAACCCTCGTACTAAGTGTCAGTGACTCGTGCTTTTGTCACCCTAAAGTAGCTGACTGGAGAAGCTCTCACTGATGAAAATTCTTCTCTGGGTCGCCTGGTTCCTTTCATCATTGCCGTAGGCGTTGCTTACCCCTACCCTCCTCTTTTCATTATACTGCCTTACACCCTACTATGGTGAAATTCTTTCTGTATGCTTCTCTTCTTCCCTAGACACCTTTTTCCATGATATCAAAAAAAGTCGGGCATTTATAAATCGACTTAAAGAATATCATGCCGGTTAAGCTAACATTCTCTTTATTTAGCTATTACAAGTATATTACCATGTTATGATAACCCTCCCATCCCACAGTAATTCCATAGGACAATTAATTGAAAATATCCCGTTTTCTTTCCATGGAATACCCCATAAACTAAAATCATCATCATTTTTCACGTACAATAAAACTCTAACAAAAAACCATACACAGCAGCAACAGAAAGATTCGCTGAACCAGAGGGCAAAAAAAGAGAGGAGAGAGTTGGATTAAACCTCAAACAATATTAATAAAATCAAAGGCCACAACAGCAAGAGCAACAGCACCGTAACCAACCACAAAAGCAACAATGACAACAATAACAAAGAATCCAGAAGAGTAATAGCAACAGCAATGGTAACAAAACCCACCAAACCCAAACAAAGCAAAAAAAAAACAACAAGGAAAAACATCAACAAAAGCGTGTAAGAGAGTGAGTGACTGACTGACTAGGTTTGATGTTTGAATAGAGTAGTGTTGTTGCTGCTGCTGCTGCTGTGGTTGTTTGTGTTGTGGCGGAAATGTAAAGAATCACAAGGACATAAGCGTCAATAATATGTGATATGCGGTACGCGGCATCGGCACCATAGCTACTCATAGCATAACAGCACAGTTATATCCTCACTCTCTTGACTTGCTCTTTATCTCCCAACGAGTGTGAGTGTGTGTGTGTGTGTGTCGGTGTGTGTTGTGGGGTTTTCATAGACAACCATGTAAAATTTAAGTACTCTAGTGGAGCCTAGTCTAGGGCTGGCTGGCTACACACACTCTCTCCGAAACACTCCACTACTACATACTACACACTATACTACATTTGCATGTATGTGCCTTTGTATTTAAGCAAGTGTTTCAAAGGTATTGCCACTTCTTCTACTATATTTGTCAGTTTAGCAAAGATATATTCCATGGTACTCTCTTTGCCATACGCTATATTTATGATGACTTGCATGCTATACTCTGTCACCCTGTGAGGTGGGAGTTACATTAAAGTAAATCTACATTCACATGCCCACATGGGGTACACATTGAGTCTAGGCCTAGGACTCGCTGCGTTAATGTGGCCCATTAATATGCTCGCTTGCTCGCTGACTCTTTTGTGGCACGTTTAATCTCAGCATTATTTAATCATTAACACAAAGGAGCTTCACTTCTTGTTTTCCTTTTTTGTTTTCTTGCAGTGAAAATTCATGACCTTACTTGGGATCATTTCTTCTTTTTGGCTTTTTGATGGTATATGGACTTTCAGTTTCTTTATAGGGCTTTTCTTGGTAAAGTGTTGCATTCTTTTTCCCCTTTGCGTTTTTTTAGTTTCGCTCAGGTATTTTTTTATTTACATTTCCACACAAACCTACCACGTACCTATATATATATACAAGCATGCATATACTCTATATCATCTTCTTGGCTACTAAGTTTATTTCCGTTTCGTTTCTTTTTTTTAATATTTTTTTTTTTTTGCTACCCTGGTACATTCACTTTTATTTTGTATTTTTTTTTATTATTTTTATTTATTTATTTTTTCTGCTTCCACGCACAAGCACCTTTGCAAACCGACACGCGCGCTTCTTAGTCGAGTACGTTTGCCTGCAATATCCTGCCTACAACTGAACTAAACTAAACAACATAGGCGGCTTTTTCTTGGGTCCCCTTAGGCAGGCATGCAGACAGACAGACAGACAAACAGAGGGGCAGCAAGTATGCTAAGCATACAAGAGGAGGCTGCTGTTACGGCTGCTTGAGTTTAGTTTTCCTTATTTTTCTCTGCTATGGCAAAGTAACATCAAGAGACAACAGCAACAACCATAACAAAGTTTACTAAAACTTCCATAGCAGAGAGCAGATAGAGTTGAGTTCTGTTGCTCTGTTGATTATTTAAAGAATAATAAAGAAAAACCAACAACTCTTGGGGTTATTTGCTGCACGTGCCACCAAAATTTGCCATATCAAAATTCTCCGAGCATAGAGAGCTTTCACCACAGCTTTTTGCCTCCAATTTTATTTGAAATATGTGGCAACAAAAAAGCTTACTACAGCTTTGGGTGGGTGAACAAAATAAATAAAAAACGACTGGAAAAAGTTTGAGTTATCAAAGCTAATTAAAAAAAAACAAGTAAAAGGCGTTAAGTTCGGCCGGGCCGAACTTTGGATACCCACCACCTCTGAAATATACGTAACCACCTTTTATCAAAATTCGGTGAAAATTTCATACCTTATGTCCTATAGCAGTTATGTCGAAGTATGTTCCGATTTGGACCAAATACGAATAAGTACAGTAGCTATATCTAAAAATAAAAAAAGCCTAACATAAGTCACTGTATCAAATATCGGTGAATGCGCATTTTATGGACCCAAAGCTTTAAATCGAGAGATCGGTCTATATGTCAGGTATATTCAAATCTGGACCGATCTGGGCCAAATTGAAGAAGGACGTCGAAGAGCCAAATTCAACTCACTTTCCAAATTTCCGCGTCATTGGACAATAAATGCGCCTTTTATGGTCCCAAAACCTAAAACCGAGATATGGGTCTATATGGCAGCTATATCTAAATCTGGACCGATCTGAGCGATATTGCAGAAGTATGTCGAGGGGCTTAACTCACTGTCCCAAATTTCGGCGACATCAGACAATAAATGCGCTTTTTATGGGCCCAAAATATTAAATCGAGAAATCGGTTTATATGGCAGTTATATCCAAATCTGAACCGATCAGAGCCAAATTGAAGAAGGATGTCGAGGGGCCTTACACAACTCACTGTCTTAAATTTCAGTAAAATCGGATAATAAATGTGGCTTTTATGGGCCAAAGACCCTAAATCGGAGGATCGGTCTATATGGCAGCTATATCCAAATCTGGACCGATGTGGGCCAAATTGACAAAGGATATCGAAAGGCCCAACACAACTCACTGTCCCAAATTTCAGCAAAATCGGATAAGAAATGAGGCTTTTATAGGCCGAAGACCCTAAATCTGAGGATCGGTCTATATGGCAGCTATATCCAAATCTGGACCGATCTGGGCCAAATTGACAAACGATGTCGAAAGACCCAACACAACTCACTGTCCCAACGTTCAGCAAAATCGGATAATAAATGAGGCTTTTATAGGCCGAAGACCCTAAATCTGAGGATCGGTCTTTATGGGGGCTATATCAAGATATAGTCCGATATAGCTCATCTACGAACTTAACCTGCTTATGGACAAAAAAAGACTCTGTGCAAAATTTTAGCTCAATATCTCTATTTTTGAAGACTGTAGCGTGATTTCAACAGACGGAAGGACAGATTAGAAGGATTAGATTTTTACGCTGATCAAGAATATATATACTTATAGGGTCGGAAATGGATATTTCGTTGTATTAACGGACAAAATTAATATGCCCCCATCCTTCGGTGGTGGGAATAACAAGAGGGAGCGTACAGAGTTCTGCCGGGCCGAATCTTATATACCCTCCTAGATGGATCGCGTTTATCGAGTTTTTTGCGCGGTATCTCTTTTTAGGCAAAAAAGGATATAAGAAAAGATTTGCTCTGCTATTAGAGCGATATCAAGATATGGTCCGGTTTGGACCACAATTAAATTATATGTTGGAGACCTGTGTAAAATGTCAGACAATTCGAATAAGAATTGCGCCTTTGGGGCCTCAAGACGTAAAATAGAGAGAACGATTTATATGGGAGCTGTATCAGGCTAAAGACCGACTCAGACTATAATAAACACGTATGTTGATAGTCATGAGAGAATCCGTCGTACAAAATTTCAAGCAAATCGGATAAGAATTGCGCCCTCTAGAGGCTCAAGAAGTCAAGATCCCAGATCGGTTTATATGGCAGCTAATCAGGTTATGAACCGATTTGAACCTCATTTGACACAGTTGTGGAAAGTAAGAATAAAACACGTTTTGCAAAATTTCAGCCAAATCGGATAGGAATTGCGCCCTCTAGAAGCTCAAGAAATCAAGTCCCCAGATCTGTTTATACGACAGCTATATCAGGTTATGAACCGATTTGAATCATACTTGGCACGATTGTAGGATATCATAACAAAACACGTCGTGCAAAATTTCATTCCAATCGGATAAGAATTGCGCCCTCTAGAGGCTCAAGAAGTCAAGACCCAAGATCGGTTTATATGACAGCTATATCAGGTTATAAAACGATTTGAACCATAGTTGGCACAGTTGTTGGATATCATAACAAAACACGTCGCGTAAAACTTCATTCCGATCGGATAAGAATTGCGCACTCTAGAGGCTCAAGAAGTTAAGACCCAAGATCGGTTTATATGGCAGCTATATCAAAACATGGACCGATATGGCCCATTTACAATACCAACCGACTAATAAGAATTTTTTGTGCAAAATTTCAAGCGGCTAACTTTACTCCTTCGGAAGTTAGCCTGCTTTCGACAGCCAGACGGTCGGACGGACAGACGGACGGACGGACATAAAATGTCGCGAGGATCAAGAATATATTGGGTTGCCCAAAAAGTAATTGCGGATTTTTCATATAGACGGCGTTGACAAATTTTTTCACAGCTTGTGACTCTGTAATTGCATTCTTTCTTCTGTCAGTTATCAGCTGTTACTGTTAGCTTGCTTTAGAAAAAAAGTGGAAAAAAGTATATTTGATTAAAGTTCATTCTAAGTTTTATTAAAAATGCATTTACTTTCTTTTAAAAAATCCGCAATTACTTATTGGGCAACCCAATATAAACTTTATAGGGTCTCAGACGAATATTTCGAGTAGTTACAAACAGAATGACGAAATTAGTATACCCCCCATCCTATGGTGGAGGGTATAAAATGGAAGTAAAACGGCGGAGCCGAACTTTAGATACCCACCACCTTCATGGCAGCATTGTGTTAACCTCATTTAAGCAAGTCTGGTGAAAAATACGCCGTGCATGAAAGACGGGTGAAAAATACACCAATTACGACACCTTAGCAGCTATATCGGATTACTGTTTGATTTCGACCAAACTTGCAGGAATGTCAAGGGGTCCAACCCACCTCACTTACCTAGACCATTAAACCGGAGATTGGTCTATATGGCAGCTACATCTAAATATAGTCCGATCTACACCATATTTTATGGACCCAAGACTTTAAATCGGGAGATCTGCTCATTAGAGTAATGCGATTAACATTCGCGTTTCTGATTCTTGGGATTTTGTTGAGCAAAAATGTCCATCAGACCATACGTTTACGATGAGAATCGAGCCTCCAGATTTTGATTTGCAGTTTTTTTCTCAGACTTTTGTCATGTTTGTATTTTTATACCCACCACCATAGGATGGGGGTATACTTATCGTTTGTAACACTTCGAAATACTGATCTGCGACTCCATAAAGTATGTATATTCTGGATCGTCTCGACATTCTTAGTCGATCTAGCCATGTCCTTCCGTTCGTCATTCTGTCGAAATCAAGATAGCAGTCGAACGCGTAAAGCTAGCCGCTTAAGTTTTTGCCCAGATACTTCTTATTAATGTAGATTGCAAATGGGCCATGTCGGTTCAGATTTGGATATAGCTCCCATATAAACCGATCTCCCGATTTGACTTCTTGAGCTCCTGCAAGCCGTAAATGTTGTCCGATTTGTTATGACTTCCTATATACTTTATGGGGTCGCAAATCAATATTTCGCGGTGTTACAAACAAAATGAATAGATTAAGTTAGGTTACATTAGGTTGAAAAGAGGGTGAGGATATTAATCGGCTTGTCGTACGCTCTAAAAACTAAAAAGTAACCTCTAAAAAGAAAACGTTAAGTTAGGAATTCGGCGCTATTTACAAAATTATTAATTGTTTTCCATACCACTACCCTAAGTTGGTTCATGTCTGGTATTGTATCCCCACTAAAGTACCGGTGTCTTTTAGCCGAGAAAGCCAGGTAAAGACATGGAAAATACTCCAACGTATCATCATCTTCCTCACATGCCCTACACATGCCCCACACATGCTATCATTTGCCCCACCGGTTTTGCACAAGTGAGCTTGTAGTCCTATGTGTCCTATTATGATACTGAAAGCTTCCCTGATCTCCTGCTTGCTTACTTTCAGTAATAGCCTCGTCTTCTCACAATCCGGATCTTCCCATAAGATTTTCGTTTCCTGCCGAGCGCTTCACTGTTCCACAGTGTTACAGTGTTCACGCTCTTAACTCGGACTGCGTCGACCCAAAAGGCTACGGGATAACCAAGTTTGTTGACGCAGACCTCTGCCCTTCACTTCCAAATAGTATCCTTTTTCACTTCCCCTTCGTGTCATACTCAAAGAAGGAGTATATCTCATTCTTACATTCCAAGACTGTTCGTGACTTCACCGTCCCGGTGTTATTGCCCTAATGGCCAGTTTACTGTCCGTAAATATGTTCGCACTCCATGTCCTTGCGTTAGCACCACACCAACTCACACATTTCGTGATTGCCCGGACCTCTGCCTGCAGGACCGTATTATACTCAGCCAGTCTAAAAGAGATCTCAGTTCATGGTTTCTCACCGTAGACCCCTAGGCCCATTCTGTTCTCTAGCTTTAATCCATCCGTGTAACATGATCTTCCAGATGGCAATACAAGGGTTCCGTCAATCCAAGACTGTGCCGATGGCAGCATTGCCTTGCACTCAACCTCAAATGTCGTCTCAGGTATCCGATCGGAAACCTCTTCCATTCTTTCCAGGTTTCTAATCGTCGCCTCGTTTATACCGCTATGGTATAAGCTGCTCCTATCCTCTTTCCATTCTCCCAACGCCTTAAGTCTTAAAGCTGCAACTAAGTATTGATCTAATCACGCTTCTTAGAGCCAGTGGACTATCCTCGGATTCAGGCCCCATTTCGAGCCTACGGCCCGTATACATACTGCCCAACATCTGTGAGCCTTCTCCGTACGCCCTTGAATATGAAACTTCCAATTCAATCTCCGGTCCAAGATCACTCCTAAATTTTTGACCAGGTCAGATATCGAAATAGTTCAATTGAGGAAACGTGGTGCGTTAAATTGGCCCACCGTCGTCTTCCTCGTGCTCAAAGAGTTTTCGGTATTTTCTGGTTTAACATTTAGACCCCTAGGTCGAGCCCAGTCGTATGCCGTCTGCGGGACCCTTTCGGCCCTTCTGCATAGTTGGTTCGCATCCTTAACCCTTAGAAGTATTATAACATCGTCTGCATAGCAGATGCGTTAAAATCCCTCCTCAGTCAGCATCCGTAATTTATGGAGGTCTCCCAAAGGAGTGGTGATAAAATGCCCTGGCACGCCACAGGGCACTCACATGGGATGCAAAATGGCACATGTTCCCTAACACATGCTTTATCCAGTTTCTAAGGATCTAGTCTATCCGCTACAAGTCTAAGGATTGGATCAGTGTGTCGATCCGCACATTATTCAACGCCCCCTCGATGTCTATGCATACTGCCAGAGTGTACATTAGGACGGGTTGATTTGTATGGATGAAAAAAAATGAAAAATCGTATAGCAAAAACGTAAACTACATACAATTCTAAGGAGTTTGCCCAGAAAAAACATGTATCTAAAATAAAATCCTATTCCGATATTGAACAGAATCGGTTCAGATTTAGACGTAGCCCCCTTATAGCGTTTCTTTCATCCGATATGAAATTTTTAGGCTCTAGTAGCCATAATTTTGGTCCATTCTTAACAAAATTTTGCACAAGACATTCTATCTCATGTTCCAACATGTGTGCATAATTTTATCAAAATCAGTTCCGATTTACATACAGCTCCTATAAAATCATTTTCAGGAATTGATAGATAATGTCAACAAATATTAAAAATACAAAAGAGAGGCGATAGTAAGTCAAATTTCATTTTCATAAAAAATTTTCTCTAATTTTTGCATTCTTTTCTAAGATTTTTTTCTAACATTTATTCAATTACTTATTTTACAAAAAAAACCCTCTTTGGCCTCTTTTTAATTTTCCTCAATGGTAACTCTGATTTCAAGTTGCTACAGTTGTTTAAACACAAAACCTTCGGTGCGTATACTTGTTATGAACCAAAATCCTTACAAAACTCATACGCCCTAATGGCGCAATTAATAGACATCAGACAGTTGCAACGATTATGATTGTGTAGGCTTGATCATCAGTTTTGAAAATCAAGTAAAATCAATCAATCAATCAACTCGCCCAAAACCCAACGCAAATGTTGTGATTCAAAAACGAATTGATTGAAGCACCAGGATCTAATCGAACAACTCACATGCTTGTTTTGGTTAGAGGCCTGTGAATGTTTCAGCTCTGCTGAACGGGACGCTCAATTTTAAGGCTTGTGTTTGATACGATTTTTCTGTTTGTTGTATTTGATATGATTTGTTCAAAGTGAAAATAAACACGTCTGATTGAAACTAAGCTACATAAATTGCCCTTCGCTTCAATAAATTAACACAGATTAAGAAAACAAAAATCCTTCAATTTGATTTGGTTTTATGGCTCAGTTTTAACATTAGCAATTTATTTAATTAAATTAACAAGATTTGAGTTTTTCGATATTTGATGGATGAATGTACGTAGAAAAAACAATCAAAAGTCTGAAACAAACTCGAATGGAAGCAAAAAGTTCATTCAAGTTCATTCAATTCAAGATAGCTTGTTCGATCATCCCTTGTTACTGAATGAAACTAGCGAGTACGAACATTCATGTTTGATTACCGATGGAGTGATTCGAACTGAATGTTCGGTACGTGCAAATACAAAGCAATCACTTTCCGTTCATCCAACCAAACAAAAGCATCAACATAAATCGAGTAGCAGAACAAGTGTGCTTGAAAGTTTTGCAACTCGCTGCAGTTCTCAGATAGACTTCTTGTGATGGACATTCCTTACCAACATATCCATTTCCCTGAAAACCTATGTCCTCCTCTACAAATATCTAGACTATTTTAGCGCTCAGGTCAACAGATTTTTTCAACGTTTGCATCGCGCTGTGAGACAGAATACAAAAAACTATAAAAACAATCTGTGGTGGTGGCTACCAAAGTTGCAATGACTGGTACTACGTTCGTTTTTATACCCACCACCGAAGGATGGGGGTATATTCATTTTGTCATTCCGTTTGCAACATATCGAAATATCCATTTCCAACCCTATAAAGTATATAAATATTCTTGATCAGCGTAAAAATCTAAGACGATCTAGACATGTCCGTCCGTCTGTTGAAATCACGCTGCAGTCTTCAAAAATAGAGATATTGAGCTGAAATTTTGCACAGATTCTCTTTTTGTCCATAAACAGTTTAAGTTCGAAGATGGGCTGTATCGGAATATGTCTTGATATAGCCCCCATATAGACCGATCCGCCGATTTAGGGTCTTAGGCCCATAAAATCCACATTTATTATCCGATTTTGCTGTAATTTGGGACAGTGAGTTGTGTTAGGCCCGTCGACATCCTTCGTCAATATGGCACAGATCGGTTCAGATTTGGATATAGCTGCCATATAGACCGATCCTCCGATTTAGGGTCTTAGGCCCACAAAAGCCATATTTATTATCCGATTTTGCTGAAATTAGGGACAGTGAGTTGCGTTAGGCCCTTCAACATCCTTCGTCAATTCGGTACAGTTCGGTTCAGATTTGGATATAGCTGCCATATAGACCGATATCTAGGTTTTAGGTTTTGGGGCCATAAAAGACGCATTTATTGTCCGATGTCGCTGAGATTTGATATAGTGAGTTTGGTTAGGCTCTTCGACATCCTTCTTCAATTTTGCCCAGATCGGTTCAAATTTGAACATAGCTGCCATATAGACCAATCTCTCGATTTAAGGTTTTGGGCCCATGAAAGGCGCATTTATTGCCCGATGTCGCCGAAATTTGGGATAGTGAGTTAGGTTATGTTCCTTGACATACTTCTGCAATATGGTACAGATCGGTCCAGATTTGGATATAGCTGCTATAAAGTCCGATCTTTCGGTTTTAGGTTTTGAGGCCATAAAAGGCGCATTTATTGTCCGATTTCGCTGATAATTGGGACAGTGCGTTGTGTTAGGCTCTTCGACATTTTTCTGCAACTTGGCCCAAATCGGTTCAGATTTGGATATAGCTGCCATGTAGACCGATCTCTCGATTTAAAGTCTTGACCCCATAAAACGCGCAGTTATGATCAGATTTCACTGAAATTTGACGCAGTGACTTATGTTAGGCTTTTCGACATCCATGTTGTATATGGTTCAGATCGTTTTAGTTTTAGATAGAGCTACTAAAAAGACCAATATTTTGTCATACATAATTGAACAATGACTTGTACTTATTAGTATTTGGTCCAAAGCGGATCATATTTCGATATAACTGCTATGGGACATAAGGAATGCAATTTTCACTGGATTTTGATGAAAGGTGGTTTTCATTTATACCCGAGGTGGTGGGTATCCAAAGTTCGACCCGGCCGAACTTAACGCCTTTTTACTTGTTCATAGTTGAAAACACATGTTTTTCACGGTTACTTTTTTGAAACACCACATAAATCTCTATGATATCATAATGCAAATGAAAATTTTGACCACGAACATTCCACTAAGGAACAGGAGCAAACTTCTCACATATCAATGAGTGCAATCCGATTCAAGTTTAAGCTCAATAATAAGGGACCTCCTTTTTCCAGTCGAGTCCGAACGGCGTGTCGCAGTGCGACACCCTGTTTGGAGAGAAGTTTTACATGGCATAGTACCTCACAAATGTTGCCAGCATTAGGAGTAGGAAAACCACCGCTGAGAAAATTTTTCCTGTTGGTCTCGCCAGGATTCGAACCCAGGCGTTCAGCTTGCGCTTATACTTTTAATAAAATTGTTTAGAGAATTATGAAGGAATGTCCTACTGAATGAAATATGCAACTTTTTTTGCTTCAAAATCTATTATCTTAAAAAAGGAATTACGAAAAAATTTCCCGAAACGTGATCATAGTACCAACCTTAAGAAGTAAAATGTCATTTTAAATTTGTAATGCAATGTGGGCTCGGCTTATAAAATAAAATAACGCTCTGAATTTTACCAAACAGAAATTTGAAATTGTTAGCATAGCTTTTAACGGCTTAAAAGAAAGCTTTAGTATTGCCACTTATACTTGTAGCACTTAAGGGTTGGCAATATCTTATTGCCATTCTTAATGAACAAGTCACACAATTGGCTAATAAGATGTTGCCATATCCAAAAATATCAAACGTCAATTAAACGTTATGGTATGTGAAATTCAAAAAAGAAAATAATAAGGAGATAATTTATGAAATTTATTTTTTATATATAAAACTAGCTGAACCCGGCCCTCTTCGCTGTACCTTCTTTAACTCTCTAATATCTTTTTAGGGTGGGGACACTTTGCTCTGAATGCGGATATCCGGATATCGAATTCGTGCCATTATAGCCTATGACGCTAAACGCGTTCGAGTCCTGGCGAAAATATCGGACGAAGCGGTGGTTATCCCCTCTTCATGTTGCCGACATTTGTGAGGTACAATGCCATGCATGGTCATTTAAAAAATGTTCCCCAAAGAGGTGTCGCACTGCTAGACGCCGTTCGGACTCGGCTTTAAAAAAGCGTCGCTTATCATTGAGTTTAAACTTGAATCAGAAAGCACTCATTGATGTGAGAGAATTTCCCCTTCTCGATTCCTGGTGGTAATGTTCTTCCTTAGGGTAATGTTCTCATTAGGGTAGGGATGGCACCTCAGACATTTCGACTCAAAGATGGATATCAAATTCGTGCTGCACTTCGAGATCCTTTAAATTTGAGCCCCATATTGCCATGGTCGGTAAATGTGAAGCGTTTGAAGGGTGTTTTGGGGCTAGGACGGCCACCGGCACTTTGCACTGAAAATAGATATCAAATTCTTTCTTTATTCCCAACGGAAATGAAGTTCGGTTTATCAAATTCGTTTTCTACTCTCAAATACCTTGAGTCCCATATTGTCATAATGGGTCAAATAAACCATTTGTCAAGTCACCTGGACTTGAACGCAAATTTTAATGTAATTCCTGATAGAATCGATTGGAACTACGATATCCCTGGTAATCGAAGTTGCATTGACTTCTATACGGATAGTTCCAAACTTAACGACCAGGTGGGCTTTGGGGTGTACTCTAAAGATCTAGAACTGGATATATCGAAAAGGTTACCCGACCACTTCAGTGTGTATCAAGAGGAGACCCTTGCAAATAAGGAAATGGTGGAATGGCTAAGACATAATGTCATTACGACGATTGGTATAAATATCTTCTCAGACAGCCATTAAATCCCTGGCGAACGTATTTCTGAACGCAAAAACGTCCCTCGACTGTCGCAGATCTCTCAACGAGATGGCTGAACAGTTCAAAATTCACCTGTTCTGGATGCCGGGCCTCAGAAATATCCCAGGGAATTGTAAAGCGGACGAGCTTGTGAGACTAGGAACTACCCAACACTTTCCAATGATACTGCAATCTGTGGGTAAGTTAAGTTTTCAGAATCAGGCCCGAGGGACAACGAATGATATTGTAGATGATCACAAAGAGGGGGCTGTGAGCATTCCGAAGCTATGTGGCCTAATGTAGACTTGAAGAGGTCTTCCGCTTTGCTGTCACTAGCTAGAACAGACGTCTCAGTCATTTTGTCCGTCATGACTGGTCACTGTCTAATCGCAAAACATGCTTGCGGACTGAAGGTTGCCAGCAACTACTTTTGCAGAAGCGGTGAGGACATCGAAGAAGAAGAGACTATAGAACACCTTCTGTGTGAGTGTCCCGCACTAGCAGTCAGAAGGAGTTCTACTTTAAGTTTTCATTTCTTTGAGAACCAGTCTGATTTAGCGGATGCGAATATTCGCAAGTGATTGGGCTTTTTACAGGGATCTGGATGGTTCAACGGTAGGAACTAGAAGGCATCTTCCTTCTTCTGTTCCTGTGGTATCACAATGAACGAAAACGTCTAAGTGAGTCTGATGGCAGACTGCCACTTAAACCGAACCTAACCTAACCCTTGTAAAACATTTTTTTTCTCATTGAATAAATTTGATAACATTTTCTCATAGAAAATTTTTGATAACATTTTTAGCAGTCGAGTGTAGCAGCGACATAGAAGGCGCTAGAGCAAGCTTAAAATGAGCTCAACTGCTAAGGTGACGTTATCAGACCATACCATGTTTGCTGCTATTGAGTCATTACACTAATATGCGCTCTACCAGTAAAGCTACGTCAGTGTTGCCATTCAAAGTCTTGGTATCCAAAGTTTTTCGCAAACCAAGACAGAGACTCTTTAAATTTGGCCACAGTTCCTAACCACGACCATTTTTAAGAGAATAAAAATAAAATAAAATATTAGCTGTTGTCTGTTTACTTCAATGTTTTACTGAGTTTGGTAGTTGGGACTTAATATCAAGTGTCAAAGACGCACAGTGGTCTAGAAGTGTTGATAATTCAAACGACCACTTTCTTTTGTGAAAACATTTCTTATTTATTCAAATGACCAAAATGCGTGGAAGTAATCTAATCTTCTGAATCTATTTGCTTTTGCTCGATATGAACACCTTTTAGTCGAAAGGCGTTAAATCGCATGATCTAGGCGGCCAATTGACCGCTCCCGAACGTGAAATAAAAAGTTTACCGATCTCGCCTCTCAATAAGTCCATTGTTACGAGTGCTGCGTGTCATGTGGCACCATCTTGTTGAACCCACAAGTCATGCAAGTCCAGCTCTTGCATTTTGGGTAAAAAAAAAGTGTGATATCATCTCACGGTAGCGCTGACTATTCACAGTTACATTAAGATTCGAATCATCTTTGAAGAAGTTTGGTCCAATGATGCCACCAGCCCATAAACGCACCAAGCTGTAAGTTTTTCTGGATGCATTGGTGGCTCTTGTTTGTTTCTGGCTGACTTTCATTCCAAAATCGACAATTATGCTTATTTACTAAATGAGCTTCGTCGCTGAATGGAAGAAGCGCGCGATGAACTTTCTTAGGTTAGGTTAGGTTGAAAAGAGGGAAATTAATCCGCCCTATGCCACTATGGACATACACCTCAGCCAGTAATCGGCTTGTTGTGCGCTTTAAAAACGTGAAAGTAGCCTCGAAAGAAAATTTTAAATAAGAAATTCGGTGCTACTTACAAAATCCTCAATGGTTTTTCTTACCACTCCCCTAAGTTGGTTCATACCTGGTATTGTGTTCCCACCTAACTACAGGTGTTTTTAGCCACGAAAGCGGGGCAATAACATAGGAAATGCTCCAACGTCTCATAATCTTCCCCACATGCCCTACACATGCTATCACTTGCCGCAACGATTTAGCATAAGTGAGCTCGTAGTCCTATGTGTCCCGTTTTGATACCTACAGCTATACTAACCTCCTTCTTACTTCCTTCCAGTAATAGCCTCAGCCTCTCACAAACTGGATCTCCCCATAGCATTTTCGCCATCCTACCGACTGTTTCGCTGTTCCACAGTGTTACACACGCGTTCGTCGCGCACGCCCTTAACTCGGACTGCGTCGACTCGAAAGGCTTCGGATTAACCAAGTTTATTGACGGCAGTCTCCTGGCCTACACCGCCAAATCGTCTGTCCTTTCATTCCTCCTTAGTGCGTTATAACCCGGCACCCAAACGATGTGGATTGTGCCATCCTCAGAGAAGGCGTTCTTACACTGCAAGACGTTTGTTGACCTTACTCTCGTGGTTGTTAATGCCCTTATGGCCATTTTCCTGTCCGTGAAGATGTTCACACTCGACGTCCTTGGGTTAGCACCACACCTTCTCAAGCATTTCGTGATCTCCCGGATCTCCGCCTGCAGGACCGTATTATGGTCAGGCAGTTTAAAACAGATTCAGTACCTGGGTTCTCAATGTAGATCCCCAGGCTTAATCTGTCCTCTTGCTTTGATCCATCCATGCAACATGATCTTCCAGATGGCAATACTATGGTTCCGTCAGTCCAAGACTGTGTCGCTGGCAGCAGTGTCGTGAACTCGACCTCGAACTCGAATCCATTCTCCCATCGCCTTTAGTCTCATAGCCGCAGTGGCTGCCTCACACTTAATCTGTATGTCAATGGGTTGGATATCTAGATGTGGGCGTGGTCCTCATCGCTCCGCCTATGCCAAGACAAAATGTTCTCTGAACCTGTTGTATGGTCCTTATGTTGAACTTTTTATACCCTCCACCATAAGATGGGGGGTATACTAATTTCGTCATTCTGTTTGTAACTACTCGAAATATTCGTCTGAGACCCCATAAAGTATATATATTCTTGATCGTCGCGACATTTTATGTCGATCTAGCCATGTCCGTCCGTCCGTCCGTCTGTCTGTCGAAAGCACGCTAACTTCCGAAGGAGTAAAGCTAGCCGCTTGAAATTTTGCACAAATACTTCTTATTAGTGTAGGTCGGTTGGTATTGTAAATGGGCCATATCGGTCCATGTTTTGATGTAGCTGCCATATAAACCGATCTTGGGTCTTGACTTCTTGAGCCTCTAGAGGGCACAATTCTTATCCGATTTGAATGAATTTTTCACGAAGTATTTCGTTATGATATCCAACAACTGTGCCAAGTATGGTTGAAATCGGTCAATAACCTGATATAGCTGTCATATAAACAGATCTGGGGATTTGACTTCTTGAGCTTCTAGAGGGCGCAATTCCTATCCGATTTGGCTGAAATTTTGCACGACGTATTTTATTTTTACTTTCAACAACTGTGTCAAATAAGGTTCAAATCGGTTCATAACCTGATATAGCTGCCATATAAACCGATCTGGGATCTTGACTTCCCGAGCCTCTAGAGGGCGCAATTCTTATCCGATATGACTGAAATTTTGTACGATGGATCCTCTCATGACCATCAACAAACGTGTTTATTATGGTCTGAATCGGTCTATAGCCCGATACAGATCCCATATAAATTGTTCTCTCTATTTTACTTCGAGAGCCCCAATGGGCGCAATTCTTATACGAATTGGCTGAAATTTTACACAGGTCTCCAACATATAATTTAATTGTGGTCCGAACCGGACCATATCTTGATATCGTTTTAATAGCAGAGCAAATCTTTTCTTATATCCTTTTTTGCCTAAGAAGAGATGCCGGGAAAAGAACTCGACAAATGCGATCCATGGTGGAGGGTATATAAGATTCGGCCCGGCCGAACTTAGCACGCTTTTACTTGTTCTACATACCAGTCCACCAAACTACTGAGGCGTAAATAAGTATTGGTCTAATCAAGCTCCTGTAGAGCCAGTGGACTATCCTCGGATTCAGGCCCCATTTCGAACCTACGGCCCGTCTACCTAGTGCCCAACATCTGTGAGCCATCTCAGATTGTGGCACCTCAATTGAGTTTCCTATCCAAGATCACCCCCAAGTAATTGATCTTGTCAGATATCGAAATCGTTTTATTGAGGAAGCGTGGTGTGTCAAATTGGCCCACCTTCATCTTCCTCTTGAAAAGGCATATTTCAGTATTCTCTGGATTAACATTGAGACCCCTAGGTCTTAGCCAAACATATGCTATATGCAAAACCCTTTCAGCCCTTCTGCATAGCTGGTTCAGATCTTTACCCCTTAAAATTATTACAACATCGTCTGCATAGCAGACGGGTTCAAATCCCTCCTCAGTTAGCATCCGTAATGGGTCATTTATGGTGGTCACCCATAGGAGTGGCGATAAAATTCCCCCCTGTGGCGTGCCCTGTGCCACTTTCTCCCTCTCGATGTCAAAGCATACCCCTAGTGTGTACGTTTTGGCATCGAAGGATTCTTCTATTTTATGCACAACCTCGTGCAGAGCAGTCTCCACCGACCTTCCCTTGACATAGGCTTGCTGTTTATAGTTGAGGAGTTCGCTGGATGCCTACAGTTTATCATGGTGTCCACAATACGTTCCATGGTTTTGAGTAGAAAGGACGTAAGGCTTATAGGTCTGTAGACCTTTGGTATCGCACAACTTGCCTTGCCGGGCTTGGGTAGAAAAACCACCCTTGCTTCCTGCCAGGCTTTCGGCTTTCGAGACCTAGGCACACTGTGAATATTATAAAATTATGGCCAGGTGAATCGCCAGATAGTCTGCCCCTTTCTGTAGTAACGCCGGAAATATTTCATCAGGTCCGGGTGACTCAAATGGTTTGAAGCTCCTCAAGGATTCCTTCACCATGAATTCCATAATTATGAACTTCGATCATCATCATTATTTCAAGATTCGGGTGTCTCCGTGAGTCCCGTCGTATCCAGTGGAAAATGGGATTTCATCAAAAGCCTCAACATGTCCTCCGTTGTCTCTGTTCTCACCCCGATGTCGTCTACTAAAGTTTTAGTTTGGACATGGGTTTTTGAGGGAAACTTAATTATCTTGGCGGCGTCATTAACACAGAAAAGCTTCCAGAAGGCACGCCGTGCCGCTCTGGTTATCTTAAAGTATTCCTTGAGCCGTGTGTAAGACACATCCCAATATACTTCAGCTTTTTTTACGTGCTGTTAAAATTTCTGCGAACCTCTTTTCCAATATTGCGAATCTCCCAAGTCATCCAGGGTTTTTCTTGGGCTGATTTCCTTTCCCGAAGAGGACAACTATTTTCGAAGGACCACCACCACCAGTGCAGTCGTAATCCTGTTGACATTTTTGTCGGTGTCTTCTATGCAAATCTTAAAATCGATCATAATTTATAAAAAAAAATTAAATTATCCATTTAATATGAAATGAACTTTTAATTCTATACGAAAGCGTTTTCGATGACGCATGCGGTAATTCGGATCCTGATTGGCTTATATGGTATGTAGTGCATATTCAAATATTTCAATATTTTCTTCAAAAATATTTACGCATATTTTATAAAATTGTCGATACTATCCATATTATCGATAGTTAAGTAGAAAATATCGAAACAATCGAATGGAGCGAATATCGATAGTTTGCCAACTCTACGCAGTTTAAATAAATTTAGAATCGAACAGTATTTTTATCTGCAGTAAATCATCTCACCTGAATGTTCTGGGAAGGGTTTTATATGCCATAGATAAGAAGCAGTCAGCTTTGATTTCACAACAGTGTAAAGCATTGTCGCATAATCACCCTTATTCTCGTTATCGAAGGCGAAAATCGACAGCTGTCGTGGACAAAGGTGAAGTTCACATTATGTGGTATTCTGTCGCCTTCGACAGATTGATTAAAGAAAAATATTATGGTAAATAAAAAAAAAATAATATAAAAGTAGGTTCCATTCACTTTCGACAAACAGGCGCGTTGTAGTTTAGAATGCAATTTACGTATATTTCGATCTTTTTCGTCAAATTTGACAATCGAATTCGACTTACGTGACACAAAAATGTAAACGAATTCTCGACTTCGACAGCCATAATACCGTTTTTTAAAAATTTTGACATTCGACTATGCTATCGCCAACCGGAATAAGGGGGAATATCGATAACTATCTCGTGCAATTTTATTCTTAAAATCTGTTCAGCTCATTAGAGCTTTAGCCTTTACTTACCCTTACCAATTCATATAGCCAATAAACAAAATGCCAAACTTGTAAGTTACTTACCTTGCTTTTACTTTAAATGGCTATGACAGAATATTTGTTCCACTAGCCGAAAGTAGAATAGCGTTCCAAGCGCCTCGATCTTCTGCCCTCATTCTGCCCAAATCTCTGTCGAGGTGTCTCCCACCACTTGATCTTTCTATCGGGCTTTTGGTCTTCCCGCTTTGCGTGTACCACCGTGTCTGCCTTCAAAAGACTTCTTTGCTGGAGCTTCTTCATCCATTCTGACAACATGACCTAGCCAAAAGCAACCATTGTATTTTGATGCGTGTAACTATGCTATCGTCGTCATACAGCTCATACAGCTCGTGGTTCATATGTATTTTAAAAAAAAGTAATCTCAGCATATTTAGTGCAAATCACAATTAATCGTTTAAAAAAATTAAATATCGATAGTGCCATCGATATTTTTGCCAGCTCTAAAATGTAGTGGTAAGTTATCGATATCATGCGATAATAGATAATAAAAATGTTATCTGTTATAAAACTGTTAGTACTATCCAAAAATAAAAATCTACCGATCAGGACAATATGGGACTCAATTGGAAGGTACTCAGGAGTAGAGTAGTAGATTTCATATTTAAAAGTGGATCCAAGTAACTGGGAAGCCGCCCCAACCTCAAAACACCCTAAAATAGGTTTATTGGACGAGCATGACAATATGGGACTCAAATAAAAGGTATTCGAGAGTAGATTACGAATATAGTCTAAAAGAAGAAATAGGCTTTATAATTTCTTGACATCGATAGGAGGCGGCCCTTCCCACGTTACCACAAAAACACCACCCAAAATCGAAAAGAACCGATAAGGGCAATATGGATATCAAAAGAAAGGTATTGAAGAGTAGAAAACTAATATGGTATTAAAAATTGGGTCCAAGTACCCAGGCAGTCGCCTCAACCCCAAAACTTTATTTCTGTGGGGCTTAAATGAAAGGTATTCGAGAGTGGATTACGAATCTGGCATACAAAACCAGATTGAAGTATAGAGGGTCACACCAACCCCCCGAGAAAGCCTTAAATATCACATTAGCTATTCACAACTATATGGGACTTGATTTGTTTGTTCCGTAAAATATAAATCGGCTGAACCGATATTCTTACAATTTTGTAGGTTGGTCTGGAAGGAAACATGGTTATGTAATTTTTAGATATCGGATAGTGGCGGACCCTCCCCCTTACCCCAAAAATGGCAACCAAAACCAAAAGTGGAATGAAAGGCACAATATGGGTATCAAATAAAAGTTATTGGAGCCTAGGAAACAAATATCGTATTAAATTTTGGGTCCAAGTATGCAGCGGGCCACCCCAACCCCAAAACTCATCTAAACAAATATATTCGACGTTCCAATGAAAAGTATTCGGTAGATTACAAATATGGCATGCACAAGAGTAGAGTAAAAATTTGCAGGAGCAGACTTCTCACACATCAATGAGTGCTTTCCCATTTAGGTTGAGTTTATCAGTGATGAGGCACCTTTTTTATAGGCGAGTACGACCGGCGTGCCGCAGTGCGACAGCTTTTTGGGGAGAATTTTTTACATGACCATGCATGGCATGTTACCTCGCAAATGTCGCCAGCATTAAGAGGGATAACCACCGCTTTAAATATTATCTGTTGTTCTCGCCAGGATTCGAAAGCAGGCGTTCAGCGTCATAGGCGGACATAGGCTACAGTGGCACGAATTCGATATTCACATTCAGGGCGAAGTGTCCCCACCCTAAGAAGATATTAGAGAGTTAAAGAAGGCGCAGTGGAGCGGCCCCGGTTGGACTAGTATACATATATATCCGAGGTGGTGGGTATCCAAAGTTCGGCCTGGCCAAACTTAATGCATTTTTACTTGTTCTTATTACAGACAGCCAAAAATATAAATGTTGCCTGCTGTTTTTGACCGTAGGAAAATCAAAATACAATACAATAGCTGACCCGGGCCCAAAAGTGGGTATCAATTCTTGCTCTACTCCCCAATTCCTTTCATTTAAGCCCCTCATTGACATGGTCGGTAAATATGCCCGATCTAGGGGTGTTTTGGGGATCGGGGTGGTCCCCCAAACACTAAGTTCCACTCTCTTTAAGACCCAAATTGTCTTGGTGAGCAAATACGTCCTACTTGGGGGTTGTTATGGTGGTGGGACGTCCCCTAGACAGTTGGTCCCTAATGTTGATATCAGATACGTGGTGTGCTCCCACATACCTTTAATTTGAGCTCCATATTTCCATAGTCGGCAAACATTCCCAATTCCTTTCATTTAAGCCCCTCATTGACATGGTCGGTAAATATGCCCGATCTAGGGGTGTTTTGGGGATCGGGGTGGTCCCCCAAACACTATGTTCCACTCTCTTTAAGACCCAAATTGTCTTGGTGAGCAAATACGTCCTACTTGGGGGTTGTTATGGTGGTGGGACGTCCCCTAGACATTTGGTCCCTAATGTTGATATCAGATACGTGGTGTACTCCCACATACCTTTAATTTGAGCTCCATATTTCCATAGTCGGCAAACATGACCGCCTTGGGGGTGTTTTGGGGGATGGGCGGCCACTCAGTGAGTTGGCCTTTAAAATATATATGGGATTCGTGTTCTACTCTAAAAACCCTCTTATTTGAGGCTCATATTGCAATAGTCAGCAAAGACTTCCTATTTGGGTGGTGGGGTGGCCCCATAGACACTTTTCCCGAATATTGATATCAGATTCGTGCTTTACTCCCGAAGACCTTTCATTTGAGCCCCATATTGCTATGGTCGTCAATTTGTCCCCTTTGGGGGATGTCTTTGGTGAGAGGCGGCCCCCTAAACACTTGGATCCATATTTGGATATCAGATTCGAATTCTACACTAAAATACCTTTTATTTAAGCTCCATGTTCCCATGGTCAGTAAATAAGTCCTGTTTGGGGGAGGGGGGCCCCCAGAATCGTGGTCCCACATTTGGATATTAGATTCGTTTTCCACTCATGTTCCCATGGTCAGTAAATAAGTCCTGTTTGGGGGGTGTTTTGGGGAAGGGGTGGACCCCAGAACCGTGGCCCCGCATTTGGATATTAGATTCGTATTCTACTCTCAAATACCTTTCATTTGAGTCGCATATTGCCATGGTCGGTAAATATGTCCGATTTAGGGGTATTTTGGGGCTTGGGGTGGTCCCCCTAACACTTGATCCGACAATTGAATATCAGATAAGTTTTCTAATCGTAGTTACCTTTCATTTGAGTCCCATATTGTTGTGATTGGTCTAAGTGTATGTTTGATAGGTTTTAGGGTGGGGCGGCCCCCCTAGGTACCCCATCCGAAATTTGGATACCAAATTTTTATTTTTAGGGTACTATATGAGAGATACAAAATTTCGCTTAAATCCCACCACCCATCTCCGAGATCTGGTGTTTCTGAAAATTAGGGTAAGGGGGAGGGTCCGCCCCCCTTCAGATATCAAAAAAAAATAGTACCCTATTTTCACCACGGGATCATTATGCACCATCTGTGTAATTGCAATTTTTTTTTTATTAAACATCAAACCTTTAGTATTTTGCCATTTTATGTTATTTGTATGTATAATTGCCTTGCTGTGCTAATTAGAAATAAGTCGAAAAGGGAATTTTGTTGTTTTTTTTATTTTAAATTTTTCTTGTTTATTTAAATCTTCAATACTCGCACAAACTTACTTCAAAACCGAGCTAATTATCTAACGTTAATTAGGCGTTTCAAAACACACTTTTTTTTACAAACAGTAATTAACATTAGAGAGATTAACTCGAAGCAACATCCATCATCGTCATTAGCATATATACTAGCATATATTTCATTTTTTGTTGTTTGTTGTTGTTGTTTTTTTTTAATTTTTTTTCATCATCATAATATATGTATGTTGGTTGTTGTTCTTCATTCTTCAAACATGATTATAAGCGCGCAAAGAGAGAGAGTGAGTGAATGAGTGTGGAATAGATAAATATGACAAAAGAATAGAAAAATCCAAGAAAAAAAAAACAAAAAAAAAAAAAACTGTGGGAAGGTGAAGAAATGTACAAAATTTCTTTCATAAGAGGTCCACAAAGGACAAGAATGGGCGTGTTGGCGGAAATGCTGGATGATGATGGATGGAGGAGCTAGGCTGTAATTAGGCATTGGGAGTGAGTGGGTGAGTGAATGAGCGAAAGGAGTGATTAATGTAAAAAAGAAGTTAATTATCCAGATTCCAGACTTGCTAATTAGATTATGGCATTAATGGGAAATGCCATAATTTTACCCAAACACTCCTTTTGCTACTATTTTGCCATCTCAACTCTTGCCAAGCATCTCCTCTACACCATCAAAAACCTCCTTATGCCACTGCTCAACCTGTCATTTTTCTTTTTTGTTTTCTTTTTTCTTCTTCTCGTTCTTTTTATCAACTCTCAATATTTTATCATTGGTTAAAAGTCATGTTTTGCCCTCTTTTCCTCTTCTTCGGTCTAGGGTCTGTCTCTCTCTTTAGTCATATATATATATTGAGTCTGGACTTTGTGTAAGGTCTTCTTCTTCTTCTTAGTTTTTCTTGCTTGTTTGTAATTTTTTCAGTTTTGCTTAAGAAAGTGTGAGTGATAAAGAGCGTTTTGTTGTTGTTGTTGTTGGTAATTTGTTGTTGTTGATTCTTTTAAGTTTTTAAAGTTTCTTTTTTTGCTTTGTTTTTTTTATTATTTTATTTTGTTTTTTTGTTTAAGTTTAAAAATTAAATTTAAGTATCTGGATTCAAAATATGTTTAATAAAGAGTGTGTGTGTTTTTTTAAATTATTTTCATTCTTTCTTGTTTTATATTTATATATATATTTTTTTTTTTTAATTTTTTTGTATTATTTTTTGTTTGTTTTGTTTTAACTAACTTACTATCAACGAGGACTGCAAGTGTGTATGTTGTTGTTGTTGTGTAAGTGAATTTCTTAATGGAAAACTAACTAAAACCGAATGTCATACCACCCGAGAACGAGAAATCATTTATTGGCCAGCCTCAAGCCTTTAAGGCTGGAAAAGGTTGCGCATGCCTAGAAGAAAACTAGTTGTAATGAGACAATCAGCTGTGTCAATAGCCTATCAGCTGTTAGCCCATCAGCTGTTCATTGCCTTTAACTAGCTAAGCTAATAAACAAAAAAGAGTGAATTCGCCAAAGAATCCTCCTTCCAGGGGGAGGGGAATCTTCAAGTTACTAACTCTTACTCCTTCTCCACCTCCTCCTCCCCAGTATAATCCTTATGTGGGGGGCGGGCCTTGCAGCAAAGTCTTTTCTGTGCTCCTATGCCTTCTTTCTGCGGCGGCTGCCTTAGTTTTAGTTAATTTTATTTTAAGAAATCTTTGTGGCTGACTGCTTTGCTTATATTTGAATTCTTCTTCTTCTTCATCATCTTTGTTGTTGTTGTTGTTGTTCACCTTAAAATTATCATTTAAAAACTACAACTTTCTTTTGTTAACCAATATTGTATAGAAAAAGGTCTTTGGGGGGAGGGGGGTTGGCGGAAAAAGGCAATAAAATTAATAATAATAATAATAATAGTCATATAGTTAATAATAATAATCCATAATATGTAATAATAATAATAATAAAAAAGATTCTCTTCAAAGTTATATTTTCTCATAGCTATGTTGTTGTTTTTGTTTTTCTTGATTTTTTTATTTTGTATGTAAGTTCTTTGTTCGCTTAACATATTTACTCATGCTTGCTCTGTCTGCTCTTTCCTCAATTTTTTTTCTTCTGAATTGGATTTACTTTTTGTTGTTGTTTTGAAAATTTCCTTTTTTTCTGGGATTTTATTTTTGTTTAAATGAGCCTTAATCTGAACTGTTTGTTGTGTATTGTTGTTGTTGTTGTTGTGGTTGTTATATTTTTTGTTATTGGATTCGTAATTTTTGTATTTATTTAATTTTTCTCAAATAATCTCTTCTCTGTTGCTTGCTTGCTTGCTCTTGTTATTATGGTTGTTGTTGCTGTTGTTTAATAATAATATTAAAGTTTGATTTTTTTGTTTGTTTTTGGATTTTTATTATAATATATTTCTGGGTTTTCTCATCATTTTTATTAATTTTTTTTATATATATATTTATATTTAAATGTTGTTGTTGTTGCTGTTTCTCTTCTTTTTGTTTATACCATTCAGACAATATTTTTTGTTTCTGGTTTGTTGCAAATTTCTATCTCTGCTTGATTTACATCATCTTCATTAATTGTATTTTGTTGTTGTATTATTATTATTTTAAGTTGTTGTTGTTGTTGTTGAGGGGTGTTATAGTAAAATTTAATTTAATTTATTTTTTAAGATTTTTTATAGTTGTTGTTTTTATATGTATATATATATATAATTTTTTTTTCTTCATGTTATAATCCATAGCAATAGCGATGGCGCGGTGTTGGAGCGCACAGCAGCTACAGTCTTCGTCAACATCTTAAAAACATAGAAAAGCTTAAAAAGAAGTAATTTAGCTGCTCACTTCGATGTCATCATAGTCACGAATTCTGAAATGATACAAAAAGAGACATTCATTAGCTGGATTAGAAAAAAGAAAAATTCTTGTAGGAAAGCAATCTTAGAAAAATAGGTATTTAAAAAATAAAAAAAGAAAAATTAAAAAAAAAAAACAAAAAAAATACAATAATTAAAAAAAAAAACAAAAAAATACAATAATTAAAAAAAATTAAATAAATAAAAAATTATATAAATAAAAAAATTAAATAAATAAAAAAAATTAAATAAATAAAAAAAAATAAATAAACAAAATTAAATAAATAAACAAAATTAAATAAATAAACAAAATTAAATAAATAAAAAAATTAAATAAATAAAAACATTAAATAAATAAAAAAAATTAAATAAATAAAAAAATTAAATAAATAAAAAAAATTAAATAAACAAAAAAATAGATAAAAAATTTTAATAAATATAAAATTAAATAAATAAAAAAAATAAATAAATAGAAAAATTAAATAAATAAAAAAATTAAATATATAAAAAAATTAAATATATAAAAAAATTAAATATATAAAAAAATTAAATAAATTAAAAAAATTTTATAAATAAAAAAATTTTATAAATAAAAAAATTTTATAAATAAAAAAAATTTTATAAATAAAAAAATTTTATAAATAAAAAAATTAAATAAAAAATAAAATAAATAAAACTAGTAAAACTAGTAAAAGCGTGCAAAGTTCGCCCGGGCCGAATCTTATATACCCTCTACCATGAAGCGCATTTGTCGAGTTCTTTCCCAGTATCTCTTTTTAGATAAACGGAGGATAAAAGAAAAGAATTGCTTTGCTAATTGAATTTTTAAGACCACAGTTAAAGTACATGTTTAAAATTTCAGCCAAATCGAATCGAATAATGGGCCTTTTAGGGGCTCAAAAAGTAAAATAGGGAGATCGGTTTATAGGGGAGCTGTATTAGGCTAAAGACCGATTCCGACCATATTTGACACGTATGTTGGAGGTCACGGAAGAAGCCCTTGTACAAACTAAATTTCAGCTAAATTGGATAATAATTACGCCCTCTTGTGGCCCAAGAAGTCAAGATCCCAGATGGGTTTAGATGGCAACTATATCAGGTTATAGACCGATTTGAACCATATTTGTCACAGTTGTTAGAAGTTATAACAAACACCTCACCATGAAATTTTTTCAGCCAAATCGGATAAGAATTGCGCCCTCTAGAGGCTTTAGAAGTCAAGATCCCAGATCGGCTTATATGGCAGCTATATCAGGTTATGGACCGATTTGAACCATACTTAGCACAGTTGTAGAAAGTCGTAACGAAACACGTCGTGCAAAATGTCAGCCAAATCGGATGAGATTTGCGTCCTCTAATGGCAGCTATATCAAAACATGGACCAATGTGGCCATGTGTCCGCTGTGTCCACTCCTAACTCTCTAATATCGTTTTAGGGTGGGGATACTTCGCCCTGAATGTGGATATCGAATACGTGTCACTGTAGGCCATGTCCGCCTATTACGCTGAACGTGTCACTGTAGGCCATGTCCGCCTATTACGCTGAACGCCTATGTTCGAATCCCGGCAAGAACATCGGAAAAAATTTAAAGCGATGGTTTTCCCCTTTTAATGCTGGCGATATTTGCGAGGTACCATGCCATTCATGGTCATGTAAAAAATTCTGCTCAAAAAGGTATCACACTGCGGCACGCCATTTGGACTCGGCTATAGAAAAAGTCCCTTATCATTGAGTTTAAACTTGAATCGGAAAGCTTTCATTGATGTGTGAAAAGTTTGCCCCTTCTCGGTTCCTGGGTAAATTTTTACTCCACTCCCAAATGACTTTCTTTTGAGTCGGTAAATTAGTTGTGTTTGAGGGTGGGGTGAACCCCAGGGTATTTGTCCCGCATCAAATAGCTTTTATATAATAGGAAGGTATTTTCGGGTGGGGCAGTTCCCCAAACACATGGCTCTTCGATTAGATATCGAATTCGTTTCTATCTCTCAAGCACCTTTCGTTTGAGCTCTACATTGTCGTGACTGGTCTATATAACCATTTGGCGGGTTTTGGACGGCCCCAGAGGCACCCGACCCCAACAAAAGAAGCCATGTTTTGTTTTGACTGTGACAGTGCAAAATTTCGAAAGAATCACATTACCAATCTCCGACATCTGGTGTTTTTGAAAATTAGGATAATGAGAAGTGCTTTTTAGAAAAGGGATGATACCTCAGACATTTCGAATCAAATATGGATATCAAATTCGTGCTCCATTTCCAAATCCCTTTAATTTGAGCCCCATATTGCCTTGGTCAATAAATATGAACCGTTTGGAGGATGTTTCAGGGCTGGACGGCCACCAGTACGTTGCCCTGAAAATAGATATCATATACCATACCATATATTTGGGGGTTGGGCGACCTCCCATTACTTGGACCTAATTTTTTTTAGTCGTATTTGTAATCTACTGTCGAATACTTTTCATTTGAGACCCATATTGACATGAACGTCGAATATATCTGTTTAGAAGAGGTTTTGGGTTGGGGCGGCCCGCTAGGTACTTGGACCCGAATTTTAAAACGATATTCGTTTTCTAGTCTCCAATACCTTTCATTTGATACCCATATTGTGCCTATCGGCCGGCCCTCTTTTGGTTTGGGATAGTGTTTGGGACCGTCACCATCCGATATCTAAACATTATATAGAAGTAAACATACTTCCAGACAAACTTACACAATCTGTGAAAATTTACGACATAAGTATTTTCTAACCTCCCAAAGGAAACTAGCCTAGGTATAAGTAGTACTAGTCATTTTAATGTGTTTTAAGATCACGAGACAAAAAACAGATCACGATATTGTTGTTTTTTTTTAAGTACAAATAGTTACTCTCGAAAAAGGGGGCAGCGTATACAAGTAAATTGATGTGAATGTTGATCACGCTGTAGCTAAAACACTTTTACCAAACAATTTGAAAATCAAAAGAAACCGTCAGCTATCAAACCACCACCAACACATCCCACTCACGTCTTCTTTTCTTTATTCACATTTTATTGTTCACTGAATTTAAAAATAAAAATCGAATCAACAATTAGTTGGAGGTGGGAAATGATAAAAAAAAAGATAGCAAAACAAACAACAAAATTAATTAAATTATTTTGTTGCATAGGTCGGGTACGGAGGTAGGGAGGCACTTGAACATTTTGTAAACTAATGGTAAAACAATTGGGACAAAGGACAAATTTTGCGTAATATTCGTTGCAAAGATGTCACTCATAGCACCAACCTTTACTTGTTAAAAATTTCTTCAACAAACACCTGTATTAAATTTCATTCATTTATGTACTAGTTTTTTTTTGAGAACAAAGAAAAACCTTTATTTGCTTAATTTATCCTCTTGCTGGAGAGTTTCTTTCCAATTGCGTGCATTTATTTTTTGTTTATTCAACTATTGTCATAAGGTGTGAAATCACCTACAAATTTAGATAAAAAACGAGGCACAAACACCTTGCAGGCAAATATTATCATAGAGATTCTTGATAAAAGGAAATATAATAGAAGACGTAAGCCCAAGTCAAACAAACAGCGTAGAGCTCCACTAAAGGCCCAACACACCACAACCACCTCTACCTTGCTACCGCCCACTACATTCGATGGAGAACTTAAGTGTAAAAAATTGAAAAAAGCCACTGAGCTAATATGTGACGACAGCAGAACACATTTGAAAGATATCTTTCATTAACAAACAAAATACTTAACTACACTTTGAAAAATTTATATTTGAAAAGCCATTAAAACTCATTGAAGAGTGAAAATAAAAAACCAAAAATAATAGAAAAAATATTAAAAAAAAAATATAAAAATATATAAAAAAAATATAAAAATATATAAAAAAAAATATAAAAATATATAAAAAAAAAATATAAAAATATATAAAAAAAAATATAAAAATATATAAAAATATATAAAAAAAAAATATAAAAATATATAAAAAAAAATATAAAAATATATAAAAAAAAATATAAAAATATATAAAAAAAAATATAAAAAAAAATATGAAAATATAAACAAATATATAAAACTTAATATAACTATAAAAATACATTAAAAAATATATATAAAAAATTTATATAAAAAAATATATAAAAAACTATAAATAAATATAAAATATATAAAAAATACATAAAAAATAAAAAAAAATAAAAAAAAATAAAAAAAATAAAAAAAAAATAAAAAAATACATAAAAAATACATAAAAAATATATAAACAAATATATATAAACAAAATATATAAAAAATATATATAAAAAAATATATATAAACAAAATATATAAAAAAATATATATATGAAAAATATATAAAAAATATATATATGAAAAATATATAAAAAAATATAAAAAAATATAAAAAAATATAAAAAAAATATAAAAAAGATATAGTAAAAAATTTAAAATTATTAAAAATTTAAAATTAAATTTTTTTAATTAATACATTTAGACCAATCACGACAATATGGGACTTAAGTGAAATGTTTTTAAGATTAGAAAACCTATCTGATATCCAATTATCGGACCTAGTGTTTGGGGGACCACCACAACTACCTAAATACCCCCTTAAACCCCCTAAACCCCTTAAATCGGACATATTTATCGACCATGGCAATATGGGACTCAAATGAAAGGTATTTAAGATAAGAAAACGTATCTGATATCCAATTTTCGGACCAAGTATGTGGGGGACCACCCCAAACACCCTTAAATCGGACATATTTACCGACTATGGTAATATGCGACTCAAATGAAAGGTATTTGCGAGTAGCATACGAATCTGATATTCATATGTGGACCAAGTGTTTGGGGGCCGCACCTCCTCAAAAAAACACCCACAAAAAGACAAATTTGCGACCATATGAATATGGGGCTCAAATGAAAGGTCTTTGGGAGTAAAGCATACATTTGATATCAATTTTTGGAAATAAGTGTCTATGGGGCCACCCCACCCTCATAACACTCCCAAGTAGGACGTATTTGCTGACCATTGCAATATAGGGCTCAAATAAGAGGTATTTTAGAGTAGAACAAGAATCTCACATATATTTGCAGGGCCAAGTCACTGAGTGGGTGTCCCATCCCCGAAAACACACCCCAACCGGTCCTGTTCGGCGACTATTGCAATATGGGACTCAAATAGAAGGTATTTGGGAGTAGACCACGAATCTGATATCAACATTCGGGACCAACTGTCTAGGGAATATCCCACCCCCATTTGGGTCTTAAAGAGAGTGGAGCTGGATATTGATAGGCCCATGAAAGGTATTGGAGATTAGAAAACAAATTAAATGTCAAATTTTAAGGCCATTATCAATATGGGGTTCAAGTAAATGGTATTTGAGATTGGAACACGATGATGATATTTTTTCAATGCCAAGTGTCTGGGGGACCACCTCACCCCCGAAAACACTCCTAATTCGGTCATCAGGAGAATATCGGGCTCAAATAAAGTATTTTAATAATGGAGTACAATAGAAGACAACAACTTTGATCCAGATTAATCCATATAGACGGTTTTTCATGGAAGGACGAAAATTCCATTAAAGACTTATTCTAATTTTGTCATTTGAACGAAATTGCTAACGAAGTTGTATTTAAAAAAAATAAACTTTAATTTAAAATAATTTTTTTTCTTTGAATATTGCCTGCTCTGGTATTTGTTTAAGTGTAATATAGACCAAGAACATGAACAAAGATAAACTTAATTATTATCTATGGGGACGGACTTGCCGTATTCACCACCATACATCAATGGTTAAGGCGATACGAATACTCTGTCCAAATATTTTGATATAAGACCCAACAATTAGACGATATTACATTTATAGAACTAAGCAGAAACAAATGCTCTAAGACCTGCTCACATGATGACAAAGTTTAGGTTCTGGTGTGAAGATATAAGAATTCACAGCAGCAGTTTTGTTTGCCGATATTTCTTTGCCACTTGATTGGCTAACACCCTTACCAAAAAAAAAAAACGAAATCGTAAAAAATGTGTCATTCCTAGGGGATTTTTGTTTACCATCATGCGCGCCAAGCCAAACTATAAAAATGAAGGGGGCTATGACGCGATGTATCTAGCTACCGGCATTTTTCGTTGCTATTTTCTATAGACTTTCTGAATTTAGTGGCTATTTCCGGTTGAATTATTCTTGGCCACTTTTGTTTACATTTCGTTTTGTATATGTTCTATACCTCCTTGGCTAACCTTTTTATATGGACACATGAAAGCATAGACGTAGGTAATATTAGAGTAGGATAATCTGTGGTATGTTCAGTAATGCGAAGGGTTTCAAAGCGATTGGGTCGAAAAAGGTATGAGATTCCTTATCTACTATGGGTAGGACATACAATTTGTCCATAGCCCGACTGTAGAAGTTTACTGTTTTTCTCTAAAAACGCAAAAACTTGGTAAACTTTTATAGTTGGGTTTTTTTGATAGTAGATGGGGACTGTAGGAATCAATTGAAGAATTTGTTTTTTTTTTTGTTTGTAAGCCATTTCCAAACTTTGTTGTTTGTACTTTGTTTTCCATCTCTTAGCTATCCCTACGCTTATGCCTATGTGTAATTATAAAATATGCTATGAAATAGCCATAAATATGTGCATATTGGTATACCCATCTTTGCTGCCGCCACCTCCTTTAAAACTGTAGAAATTTTGATTTTGTTTTGATAATTGGCCTTAGGCCAACATTTTGTTGCTTGTTTAGTCTTAAGCGGTGGTGGTCTAACAACATGCGGGGAGGTACGGTCATTTAAAATGTTGATAGCAGATTTTTCTCACAGCTAATCTTTGGGGAACTCTTTAATAAATTGACAATTGGCCCACACAAAAAATGAAAACATGACAAAAATCTATCAATATGGCTATTCAATCGTTAAATGCTGATTCAGGACCTCAAGCAAGCAACCAAGAAGATACATATGAAGATCAATAACCTGCCTTTTTCACAAAGACCACAAGAATGCAAGAAAGAAAAGCTGATACAAAAAAGAAGTTTTTAAATAAAATTTAATTTTTTATTCATATAAATGTCTAGCCACGTTCGTCAATCACCACGTCAACCACATATAATTTTCATAAATTAAAAACCAATTTTTAAATTATATTTTTGTTAGGTTTTTCGCTTTATTAGAAAGTGTCATCCATCCAATTTGAGAATCTCTTGTTACCAATAATGTGTGCTTCTGGCGAAATAATTGCAATTAAATGCAATTTTTGCATAAATAATGAACTGAAGAGCACAAAATCAAAGCACCTCTACCAAATGACTAAACGCCACAGGAGACTGATTTGCTAGTATTTAAAGGCGGCGGTACCACAAACAAATTTAGATTGGAAATTTGTGAAAAATACAAGAATACAATTCGACAAAAGTAAAACAAGAAAAAAAAACCGAATATTTATAATCTTCTCTGATATCGGACGTAGTCGTCGGTGTTGTCTTCGTTGCCGCCGCAGTCGAGTATTGTGTTGTGCCCCCAATTTTAGCAGGTGTTTGCATTCGATGATTAAAAATAGCCCATATGTATTCTTCACTCACTGGCTGGCTGGCTGGTTGTCTGTCTGTCGTTTGTACAATATGTTCCTCAATGTGATGTGGGGTATAGGTTTTTTGTTTCTAATGTTGATTTAAAACAAAAAAAAATGTGAAAAAAAACCTCGAAAAAAGTAAAATATTTAACATACCCCAAGAATGAGGAAAATTAGC